>NC_091346.1:13121959-13243121 GCF_038502225.1 Cherax quadricarinatus
TTCCAGGTGTGTGTGCAAGTGGTGGTGTTCCAGGTGTGTGTGTGTCCAACAGTGGTGGTGTTCCAGGTGTGTGTGTGTAGTGGTGGTGTTCCAGGTGTGTGTGGTAGTGGTGGTGTTCCAGGTGTGTGTGGTAGTGGTGGTGTTCCAGGTGTGTGTGCAAGTGGTGGTGTTCCAGGTGTGTGTGCCAGTGGTGGTGTTCCAGGTGTGTGTGGTAGTGGTGGTGTTCCAGGTGTGTGTGGTAGTGGTGGTGTTACAGGTGTGTACAAGTGTGGTAGTGGTGGTGTTCCAGGTGTGTGTGTGTAGTGGTGGTGTTCCAGGTGTGTGTGTAGTGGTGGTGTTCCAGGTGTGTGTGCAAGTGGTGGTGTTCCAGGTGTGTGTGCCAGTGGTGGTGTTCCAGGTGTGTGTGCAAGTGGTGGTGTTCCAGGTGTGGGTGGTAGGGGTGGTGTTCCAGGTGTGTGGAGTGGTGGTGTTCCAGGTGTGTGCGTGTTCCAGGTGTGTGTGCAAGTGGTGATGTTCCAGGTGTGTGTGGTAGTGGTGGTGTTCCAGGTGTGTGTGCCAGTGGTGGTGTTCAGGTGTGTGTGGTAGTGGTGGTGTTCCAGGTGTGTGTGGTAGTGGTGGTGTTCCAGGTGTGTGTGGTAGTGGTGGTGTTCCCAGGTGTGTGTGGTAGTGGTGGTGTTCCAGGTGTGTGTGGTAGTGGTGGTGTTCCAGGTGTGTGTGGTAGTGGTGGTGTTCCAGGTGTGTGTGGTAGTGGTGGTGTTCCAGTGGTGGTGTTGTGTGTGGTAGTGGTGGTGTTCCAGGTGTGTGTGGTAGTGGTGGTGTTCCAGGTGTGTGTGGTAGTGGTGGTGTTCCAGGTGTGTGTGGTAGTGGTGGTGTTCCAGGTGTGTGTGGTAGTGGTGGTGTTCCAGGTGTGTGTGGTAGTGGTGGTGTTCCAGGTGTGTGTGGTAGTGGTGGTGTTCCAGGTGTGTGTGGTAGTGGTGGTGTTCCAGGTGTGTGTGGTAGTGGTGGTGTTCCAGGTGTGTGTGCAAGTGGTGGTGTTCCAGGTGTGTGTGGTAGTGGTGGTGTTCCAGGTGTGAGTGCAAGTGGTGGTGTTCCAGGTGTGTGTGTGTTCCAGGTGTGTGTGGTAGTGGTGGTGTTCCAGGTGTGTGTGCAAGTGGTGGTGTTCCAGGTGTGTGTGCTAGTGGTGGTGTTCCAGGTGTGTGTGGTAGTGGTGGTGTTCCAGTGGTGGTAGTGGTGGTGTTCCAGGTGTGTGTGGTAGTGGTGGTGTTCCAGGTGTGTGTGGTAGTGGTGGTGTTCCAGGTGTGTGTGCAAGTGGTGGTGTTCCAGGTGTGTGTGGTAGTGGTGGTGTTCCAGGTGTGTGTGGTAGTGGTGGTGTTCCAGGTGTGTGTGCAAGTGGTGGTGTTCCAGGTGTGTGTGTGTTCCAGGTGTGTGTGGTAGTGGTGGTGTTCCAGGTGTGTGTGGTAGTGGTGGTGTTCCAGGTGTGTGTGGTAGTGGTGGTGTTCCAGGTGTGTGTGGTAGTGGTGGTGTTCCAGGTGTGTGTGGTAGTGGTGGTGTTCCAGGTGTGTGTGGTAGTGGTGGTGTTCCAGGTGTGTGTGGTAGTGGTGGTGTTCCAGGTGTGTGTGAAAGTGGTGGTGGAGCCCCAGGTGTGTGTGGTAGTGGTGGTGTTCCAGGTGTGTGTGGTAGTGGTGGTGTTCCAGGTGTGTGTGGTAGTGGTGGTGTTCCAGGTGTGTGTGGTAGTGGTGGTGTTCCAGGTGTGTGTGGTAGTGGTGGTGTTCCAGGTGTGTGTGCAAGTGGTGGTGTTCCAGGTGTGTGTGGTAGTGGTGGTGTTCCAGGTGTGTGTGGTAGTGGTGGTGTTCCAGGTGTGTGTGGTAGTGGTGGTGTTCCAGGTGTGTGTGGTAGTGGTGGTGTTCCAGGTGTGTGTGGTAGTGGTGGTGTTCAGGTGTGTGTGGTAGTGGTGGTGTTCCAGGTGTGTGTGGTAGTGGTGGTGTTCCAGGTGTGTGTGCAAGTGGTGGTGTTCCAGGTGTGTGTGTGTTCCAGTGGTGGTGTTCCAGGTGTGTGTGGTAGTGGTGGTGTTCCAGGTGTGTGTGTAGTGTGTGTTCCAGGTGTGTGTGGAAGTTGTTGTGTTCGAGGTGTGTGTGGTAGTGGTGGTGTTCCAGGTGTGTGTGGTAGTGGTGGTGTTCCAGGAGTTTGTGCCAGTGGTGGTGTTCCAGGTGTGGTGCAAGTGGTGGTGTTCCAGGTGTGTGTGGTAGTGGTGGTGTTCCAGGTGTGTGTGGTAGTGGTGGTGTTCCAGGTGTGTGTGGTAGTGGTGGTGTTCCAGGTGTGTGTCCAAGTGGTGGTGTTCCAGGTGTGTGTGCAGTGGTGGTGTTCCAGTGGTGGTGTTCCAGGTGTGTGTGGTAGTGGTGGTGTTCAAGGTGTGTGTGGTACTATATTATTCCAGCATTGATGTGTTATGCTGATTCTGATGCATAGAATGAGCATAATTGGTATCAGTAAAGATTTCTAGCTTTTATCTTGTTGCTTTCTTCAATGTATTGTTTTATACCTGTGAAGGCAGTGTAGCAGTGTGTTGTGTAATTATTGTGAAGGCAGTGTGGCAGTGTGTTGTGTAATTATTGTGAAGGCAGTGTAGCAGTGTGTTGTGCAATCATTGTGAAGGCAGTGTAGCAGTGTGTTGTGCAATCATTGTGAAGGCAGTGTAGCAGTGTGTTGTGTAATTATTGTGAAGGCAGTGTAGCAGTGTGTTGTGCAATCATTGTGAAGGCAGTGTGGCAGTGTGTTGTGCAATCATTGTGAAGGCAGTGTGGCAGTGTGTTGTGCAATCATTGTGAAGGCAGTGTAGCAGTGTGTTGTGCAATCATTGTGAAGGTGGTGTAGCAGTGTGTTGTGCAATCATTGTGAAGGCAGTGTAGCAGTGTGTTGTGCAATCATTGTGAAGGCAGTGTAGCAGTGTGTTGTGCAATCATTGTGAAGGCAGTGTAGCAGTGTGTTGTGCAATCATTGTGAAGGCAGTGTAGCAGTGTGTTGTGCAATCATTGTGTAGGCGGTGTAGCAGTGTGTTGTGCAATCATTGTGAAGGCAGTGTTGCAGTGTGTTGTGCAATCATTGTGAAGGCAGTGTAGCAGTGTGTTGTGCAATCATTGTGAAGGCAGTGTAGCAGTGTGTTGTGCAATCATTGTGAAGGCAGTGTGGCAGTGTGTTGTGCAATCATTGTGAAGGCAGTGTGGCAGTGTGTTGTGCAATCATTGTGAAGGCAGTGTAGCAGTGTGTTGTGCAATCATTGTGAAGGCAGTGTAGCAGTGTGTTGTGTAATTATTGTGAAGGCAGTGTAGCAGTGTGTTGTGCAATCATTGTGTAGGCGGTGTAGCAGTGTGTTGTGCAATCATTGTGTAGGCAGTGTAGCAGTGTGTTGTGCAATCATTGTGAAGGCAGTGTAGCAGTGTGTTGTGCAATCATTGTGAAGGCAGTGTAGCAGTGTGTTGTGCAATCATTGTGAAGGCAATCAGTGTAGCAGTGTGTTGTGCAATCATTGTGATCATTGTGGCGGTGTAGCAGTGTGTTGTGCAATCATTGTGAAGGCAGTGTAGCAGTGTGTTGTGCAATCATTGTGAAGGCAGTGTAGCAGTGTGTTGTGCAATCATTGTGAAGGCAGTGTAGCAGTGTGTTGTGCAATCATTGTGAAGGTGGTGTAGCAGTGTGTTGTGCAATCATTGTGAAGGCGGTGTAGCAGTGTGTTGTGCAATCATTGTGAAGGCAGTGTAGCAGTGTGTTGTGCAATCATTGTGAAGGCAGTGTAGCAGTGTGTTGTGCAATCATTGTGAAGGCAGTGTAGCAGTGTGTTGTGCAATCATTGTGAAGGTGGTGTAGCAGTGTGTTGTGCAATCATTGTGAAGGCAGTGTAGCAGTGTGTTGTGCAATCATTGTGAAGGCAGTGTAGCAGTGTGTTGTGCAATCATTGTGAAGGCAGTGTAGCAGTGTGTTGTGCAATCATTGTGAAGGCAGTGTAGCAGTGTGTTGTGCAATCATTGTGAAGGCAGTGTAGCAGTGTGTTGTGCAATCATTGTGAAGGCAGTGTAGCAGTGTGTTGTGCAATCATTGTGAAGGCAGTGTAGCAGTGTGTTGTGCAATCATTGTGAAGGCAGTGTAGCAGTGTGTTGTGCAATCATTGTGTGTAGCAGTGTGTTGTGCAATCATTGTGAAGGCAGTGTAGCAGTGTGTTGTGCAATCATTGTGTAGGCAGTGTAGCAGTGTGTTGTGCAATCATTGTGAAGGTGGTGTAGCAGTGTGTTGTGCAATCATTGTGAAGGCAGTGTAGCAGTGTGTTGTGCAATCATTGTGAAGGCGGTGTAGCAGTGTGTTGTGCAATCATTGTGAAGGCAGTGTAGCAGTGTGTTGTGCAATCATTGTGTAGGCGGTGTAGCAGTGTGTTGTGCAATCATTGTGTAGGCAGTGTAGCAGTGTGTTGTGCAATCATTGTGAAGGCAGTGTAGCAGTGTGTTGTGCAATCATTGTGTAGGCAGTGTAGCAGTGTGTTGTGCAATCATTGTGAAGGCAGTGTAGCAGTGTGTTGTGCAATCATTGTGTAGGCAGTGTAGCAGTGTGTTGTGCAATCATTGTGAAGGCAGTGTAGCAGTGTGTTGTGCAATCATTGTTAGGCAGTGTAGCAGTGTGTTGTGCAATCATTGTGTAGGCAGTGTAGCAGTGTGTTGTGCAATCATTGTGTGTGTAGCAGTGTGTTGTGGAATAATTTTTCCTCTCTGGGTTGTGATGGATCCTGTTTATTACATAACTCTGATGTATGTATGACGATTAATTTGGGCTCACTTTGACCTGCGTTGTTTGCTTGCTTTCTGAGTGTGAAAGAGAAGATCCAGCACAACAAGCTGGACAATGTCACGACCTTTACACAACTTCCTTTGTAAAGGAGGAGGTAAATATTCCCTTTAATCTAGGCAGACATTGGCTATGCTTTACGTCGCATACGTTTTATGTGTTGCATCAACAGTTAAAGTTCTCTATCATCTTGGGGTCACTTGCTCATGTGTGTGTCGATCATCGACACCATGCCTAACCCTTCTAGGGTAGGGTAGGTGCCTGAGCCCGAGCCTTTAGCTCATAAGATTGTCATTCCCATTTGCCCCCTTGGGGCGGGGATGGCAGACCAGAGAGGCCTAGCTTGTGGCTAGGCCTGGGGACAGTTGGTCTCAAAGATGAGGAGGTACTTGTATCTCCTCCCATGGGAGACTTCGGTCTCAGACACTCCCTCAAGAGGGAGCCAAGGCCGGGCCACCACTTGGAAAAGGCCCGGGCCGGGAGAATACCGGCTAATCTTTAATAATAATAATGTGTGTGTCATCGGGATTTTGATGCTGTGTACGTATGTATATGTGTGTGCATTTATCCACTTTTTTATGTGCCTTTATGTGGTACTAAGTCTGTTATTCTTGACTAAAAAATTACCTAATTAATATAATCTCTGCTATGATAGACTTGATCAATGATGGTGATATGATACTTGCTTCTTACGACTTTGTTTTTAAACTACTGTGTTCTCGAATGCTGCTATCTCTGTCTTGCAACTCTTGCATTGGTAAGTGCTTATGTGTTTCTTATAAAATCCTTGAGTTTATAAGTGTTGTTCTTTTGCCGGACTCTAGTGTTAGTGGTTTGCTTTGATTTTGTAACATGTTTTGATGAATATTGCTTTCTTTGTTAAGTAGCGTTTGTGTTGGTTAGTGTTGCTGTGTTATGCTTGGGTGAGTGTGCTTGTACTAACCTAATTGTGGCTGCAGGAATTGTTACGCTGTTTTCCCTTTTTACTTTAATGGTATGGTTCACACTATATGGTCTAGTGTGGGGGTAGCTTAAGTAAAAGCTTTATGAAGTCTAGGGTAATACTTACATTCATGATTGGTCATCCTCAGTCCCTAATCTCTCTTCACCATCCCTCTCAACAGGTTATTTAAACCACTATTACAAAAAATAGGGATATATTCTGGACAGATATATACAGAATATACAGGTTTAGCATCTTCATATTCATGATAAGCATGTGCACCCTAAGCTGCTCCAGCAGTCACATGGTCCACCTGCCACATAGTACTCCTCCCCTCTTGATGACCTTAACACAGTGTTTTGACACATTGTAGTCACCCTGCACATAATGATCATCATTCAAGTACAAATCTTACCTCTGGGGCACTCACATACTGCCTAGACATAAGAAGAAGAAGGAGGTCCTACCAGCTTGGAGCCACAAAAGAGAGTGAGAGGCCCAGCTTGGCTCCTCCTGTTCAACCACCAAAACAAACAAAAAACTGTCGACAAGCCCAACTCTCTAGCTACCACAATATTTTTTGTTTTTTTGCATTACTTCACCTTATTTTACTTTTGCAAAAAGAAATACAACTTTATAAACTACTTATTTTAATTGTCAATTGGACTTTTCCCACACAAGAGTTGTCTGCCATTATGACAATTAAAGCAGCTGTGCTCCCTTCTGTTCAATACAATTAGCTATTCCAGAGTAACTGTTGCTTAGATACATAAATACATACTGGGTCCTATAGCCCCATAACACCCCCACCTCCAGACGAAGTCTCACGAAAGCTAACCATGTCCCTCAGGATATGGCTAGTCAAAAAATGTTTTTCTTAAGCCTGAAGGTGGTTAGCAAAACTAACAGAAGTTTACCATAGGCCGGCGAGTGGGCCGTGGCCTTGAGCCGCTCGGTGATTGGTCACCGCATTGACCAATCAGAAGACGCCTCTACCCGAGAGCACATGAGAATATTTTAAACATCCCTATGTTCCCCGTTGGGGAGGGGAACACTGCTTACTCACGATGCTTTACTCTAACAGGGTAAAGATCAAACCAATGAGTGGGACAATCAACGACTCGTCCAAACTAGCACTTGCAGCTGTCGTTAGTGGCAGACTACAGTTCAAATGTAATGCGATTTTATCGTTCAAAGAGGCCTTTGTTGTCGTCTGCACTGATGCCACAGAGGCCGAGAAACTACTTATCACTACTGCTACTACCACTCTACGTGATCAGAGATTTCTTGTCTTGACTTACCTCTCAAGGAAGGCTCCTTGATTTAGGGAATTGGATCTGTGCTCCAGTTCCCCGAATTAAGCCTGAATGCCTTCCACATTCCCCCCAGACGCTGTATAATCCTCCGGGTTTAGCGCTTCCCCCTTGATTATAATAATAATAATAATTGTCTTGACTTCCCCAGCTCTAAGGGCCAGGAGAACGTATTCCTCAAGCGACTCGACAACCTCATCACTGCACAAGCCACTGAAGAAATCAAATCATCTATCGAAGCACAGAACCTTTGGGCTAAGGTGGACTACATTACCAAAATACCCAACGCTTCATCCATGCTGAAGGTCACCTTCAGCGACGTCAACATGGCAGCCACTACTTCCACATCAACCCAACTTTCATCGAAGAAGAAAAATTCCTACAAATCCCCCACTGCTACAACTGCTACTCATACCTGCATACCACCAAAGACTGCACTGCCAAGGACAAAATATTCTGTCCCACCTGTGGCCTCGAGGGTCACGATTTCAAAAACTGCACTACCGCCGCACCACCTAAATGCCTGAACTGCAAGAATGACCACCATGCTCGCGTGGCCAGTTGCCCTACCAGGAGAGACATAGCCAAGAAACAATACCATCAACAAAATAAGCCCAACCCACGAACAACCTCATATGCCACTATCACCAAGCTTCAAGCAGACACCACCAAGATCCTACAAGCCACGCAAGCAGCCTCCACCACTCCCCTGCCAGCTCCTGCTGGTGACTCCACCAAAATCCTTTACTGCATCATGTATGCCGATGTATAGAATGCAGCTGAGCCTGGCTCCTTCAATACCACCATCAACGAACTCTCCAAGCTCAACAACATGTCGGGTTTCACATTCCCTGCATCACCACCTTCCACCGAGATTCTCAAATCCACTGCAAATGTCACTAACATTGTCGTTGCTCCACCGCTACCTCAACCTCCTCCAGACACTGAGTTGGCCCAACCAGAGACCTCTGAGACCTCAGAAGAACCCACCAACGAGAACCAACCAGAGACCTCTGAGACCTCAGAAGAACCCACCAACGAGAACCCACCACCACCTGCCTCTACTTTTACTGCTACTGACCCACCAGAAACCCCGACTCGCCCAGCTGAACTCCCACCAGCAACTCCACCGATCCTCAAACACGACTATGCCACGTTCTACACCACGAGACCATACAGCAGAGCTATGCCCTTCCCAGAACTCAGCCAACGACTCCAAGACAACACTGCAAAGTACACCTGCCACGGAAACTCACCTCCAATCCTACAATCCATACTTGACATCCTCAATGATAAAATACACATCCACACCAAAACGAAGGTACTACACCTCACAAGAGCAAAATTCAACGCACTCATCAACGGCTCCGACAGCTTCACAGTCTAAATCATCACCTACCAGCAACCAAAGTTCCCCAGCACTTTGCTATTAAGATAAAAAGCTGGGGTGTGGCTCCAAAACGACCCTGTTTTTCTAGACACCACTGCCCTTCCAGCCATCTTCTGCCAGACATCTGAGAACCAGCCCTACTCTACAGACTCTGCTGCCTCCAGCACATCTCGGTCCAGCACAACCCCCTGCACATCACGCTCCAGAGTGGTCGGGCCACTCACCTATACCTCCCTACCTCCTGCTCCACCCTCCTAACCTCTTCCAATTTTCCATCCCTCCCCTCCCTCTTCCTTCCCATTCCAACCTACCCTCAGGTCAGAACCTCGAACCTCGAACCATATTACTCAACACCATAACTACTCTTCACTTTACCGTTATTTACAACAAGGTGACATACTACATGGCAATCTACAAATACATGGCTCTACTGAACCTTCCTAGATTATACATGCAATTCCTTCCCATACCATACAAAACACTATGAGCAGAGCATGCACCATACATCTTCATGAAACATCTAGATAGAGTATCAGCAATCACATTCTGAGCCTTTTATATATTTGATTTCCAAATTAAAGGGCTGTAGGAACAAAGCCCCTCTTAAGAGTCTTTGATTATGGTTTCTCATTCTCTGCAAAAATCTCAGAGGATTATGGTCACTATACATTACTACCGAATGTGGTGAAGCATTGACATAAACTTCAGATTTTTACATGGCCAACACCAAGGCCAAAGCTTCCTTCTTCATAATTGCATAACCACGTTGATGCTTTTTTAATTTGGATGAGTGGTAACAAACTGGCTGAAGGCTATCTCTCTCATCACCCTGCAACAACACTGCACCTATCCCAACATCACTACCATCCACTTGAAGGGAGAAGGGGCATTCAAACTCTACTTTTCAAAATAGGAGCACTCCCTAATAACAATTTCACATGTTCAAAAGCCCTATCACACTTGTAGTCCTAGTTGAACTGAACTTTGGGACTTGTCAAAGTTGTCAGTGGTGTCGTTACCTGGGAGAGGTTAGGGCAGAAGCGTCTGTAATAACCCACCATACTCAGGAACCTCATCACTGCTTTCTGATTTTGTGTCCTAGGGAAATTTACAATGGCCTCCACCTTAGCATTAATTGGGGCAATTTTTCCCTGACCAACTACATATCCTAAGAACTGTACACAGGCTTGGCCAAACTCACTTTTGCTCAGAGTGATGGTTAATTTGGCTTGAGGTAGGTGTTCAAACCACTTTCATAATCTTACTGAGTTTTGAACTGGTTACTGAACACTACAATATCATCTAAATAGGCCCATACACCATCCAACCCCCTAATGAAGTATTTATAGGATGTTGGAAGGTGGCAGGTGCAGTTTTTAACCCAAAGGGAAGTACATTATATTGAAATAACCCATCTGGAGAGATGAAGGCTGAAATTTCTTTTGCCCATTGTGTGAGGGGTATCAAATAACAACCTTTAAGTAAATCCAGTTTGCTCACAAACTTTGCCCCTCCCTCTGCATCAATCGCACCATTCATGCATGGCAAAGGGTAACAGTCAGCCTTCATTACTTCATTTACTCCGTTTGGAAACCATAAGGCCTGGAAATTCCCACTGACTCTCACTAGGCACTACAAACTGGTTTTGAAGTTGGAATTTCACTTCTGGCTCCATGTGAAGTTGTTTTGTTGGGTTCAAGAAATAAGAAGCTTGCTTTATTGGAACAGCTTTCCCGACATCCACATCATGAGGGGGCAATTTACCTAGTCTGGGTACATCCCCAAATAAAGCTGCAATTTTTTGGAGTAACTGAACCAAGTCACAAGCTCCTGTACACTGAGTCCTTTCATGTATGCCAAGGGATTTTGCAAGATGGCTGAATTGCACAGCCTTACTTATGTTGTTACAGGAAATTTTTCAGTATCATCACACTCAACTTGAATGGCGGCAACTTCCCCCTAGAATGGTATCTTTTTAGCCTGTTAATATGCATGGCCCTTTCTGATTTGTGCTGGTTAGGTGCCGTAATTACATAATCGGTCCCAGACCTGCCTGTGATGACAAATCGTGCAGCCAAGGCATGTCCCAGAACTGGCTCCAAAGCTAACACTTCTTCTCCACACTGAAGAAGTGAGAAGCCATCCTTCGGTCCTACTGCTGCTTAATGGCCCCTCTGACTAGCAATGAGGTTGTCTTCTGCCATTCGTCTCGCCTGGTCTAGTCGTTTCCAAAAAAAGAGAACATCTTCTGGAGGGGTAGCCTCATTTGCACTGCCCAACCAATCCTCCATGAAAACAGTCAGTGGCTCCCTCCTCACTGGATGACCATGGACGAGCTCAATGGGACTGAAAATGAGGGATTCTTGGGTGCTTTCCCACATGGCAAAAAAAAAAAAAGAAAGGGGATCCCCTCATCCCAGTCACTAGTGCTATCCATACAATAAGCTCGCATCATTGTCTTAAGAGTTTGATGAAATCTTTCTACTACTCCCTGAGATTGTGATAGGCATTTGAAAATTTAGGCTGTACATCTAACCCCTTTAACACATTTCCAAATAATTTTGAGATTATGTTATACCCTTGACCTGTTTGTACCTTGGTATCGAACTTCATCAAAGCCCTTAAGACTACACGACCTGTTATCTTGCATACAGGGACTGCTTCTGGATACCTGGTAGTTGAGCAAATAATCTTAAGTAAATAATTATTTCCCATTCTGGTCCTTGGGAGCGGGCCAACTACATCCACTACCAGCTTGCTGAAGGGTTCACCTGGTGCTGAAATTGGATGAAGGGGAACAGGTTTAATGGTTTGATTAGGGCTCCCTATAAATTGGCAGACATGACAGGTCTTTATATATTCTCCTACCATCTCCCACAACAGAGGCCAGAAGTGCCTGGAAACCCTAGATACTGTTTTAGCGATATCTAGGTGGCCACCTAGAGGTGTGTCATGCCCTAAGCTAAGAACATGGTTTCTATAAGGTCCAGGCACCATGACCTAGTGACAAAAACTTTGTTCTCCTTCTACTGGTACTGCAATCGAAGCCTTCTTCATTAGAATACCTTTCCTGAAATAGAAGCACTTATTTAAATGTAAAGATTCCTCCTCGGTCACAGCCGAGGCTCTGATTGATTTCAGTGTCATCACTCCCCTGTGCAACAATTAATTGCATCAGAGTAGGCACAATCTTCCTCACATTACTTCCCTGATTAAGCTCTACTCTGACTGGGGCTTCCTTTTCTTCAGTTGACTGCAATTCAACATCAAAAAATATCGTTTCCAAACCTAAGTCCTCACCATCCTCATGAGAAATATCAGGATTACCCTAGGTAGCCTGGTCACGAGACATACTTCTTGTGAAGGCACCAACAGGGAAATGGTTTAGCAAGGTTTCCCTAGCCTTCTCCTTCCAAACGTTGGGGTCTGGTTCCCACCACACTAGTGGTTCCTCACTATCTAACATTATTACATTATTTTCCAATAAGAGGTTAACTCCTTCATCTGAAATACCTACAGGGAGATAGCCAACTTGGTATGCAGATTCTACCCATAATTTTTGTACAGGTGTTCTTATGATCATACCCGTAATATCCTTTAATAATTTATCTACCCCAGTATAGGTATAATTAGACACTGGCAGTAATCCACATAGCATAGCAAAGAATAGGTGCTACATCTAACTCTCAAGGACAGTACGTTCTCATTCCTGCCCACATCCTTATGCAAACTATAGATCTACTAGAAAATTCACACATCCTGGGGTCTAGATCCAAAGGTTCCTCCTCACCTTGTTTTGAAGACCTAATGCACGCAACTAGATGTGTCCTTTACTGATCTCGCCGTCTAGACCAGCAAAACTTTTGTGTGTCCAGTTTTGTTACAGTAGTAACAAGTATAATTTTTAAAGGTGTTTTTACCATTTGGTGTAGGACTGGTACTGGTTATTCGAGGAACTAAGAACATAAGAACATAAGAACGAAGGAACACTGCAGAAGGCCTACTGGCCCATGTGAGGCAGGTCCAAGTCTCATACCGGCTTAAGCCAATGCACCCAACCTAGTCAGGTACTAGGTAAACTTTGAGCTCCAGCCTACTTACCTTTGAGAGAGTGCCTCAGCCTTCAAGTATCCCTGAAAATTCTTGTTCCACTTACCTTTATGACCATAGGATTTGGAATAAGGCTTAGAACAAGTGAGGAAAATTTCAGAAGGAGCATTACTGTTTTTACTTACCAGTTTCCTACGAGGTAAGAATCTGTCATCCAAATCCAACACTGCTGAAAGATTATCCGGGTTTTTTTCCTCCAAATATTCTCTGATGTCAATGGGGATTGCGTTGTACAATTCCTCAAGAACAATCAGATCTAATTTGTCACAGTCTCTGTTCACTCCTATGGAACAAACCCATTTCTTAAAAAGAAATAGTTTCTCATTCCCAAACTCAGTTAATTAAGGTCTTCCCATTCCGAAATTTAAGACTTCTGAATTTTTGTCTACATTTCTCAGGTATTATTTGGTATGGAAACAATACTTCCTCCTTAATTTTATCATAGTCAGAAAAATCTTCCCCCTCAAGAGTCTCAACTCTTCGGAACTCTTTACCCACAAGCTGTATGCGAACTAGTGTCGCCCACTGCCTTTTGGGTCAGCCATGCACCAAAGCAGCCTTTTTAAAAAATGAAAAATATCTGTCTGGGTCAGTCTCTGTAAACTGAGGGACAAAATTTGCAGCTTTAGCTATGTTAAAGTACTGCTCAGTCTCTTATTCTGAACCTCCAAACCTTTGACGTTCTTCCTCCTTAGCTTTCATTATTTTCATTTCAGTCACTAGCACAGCTAGTTTAAGTTTCAACCTCTTCATTTCCATATCACCTGGAGTAGGTGACCCTTCATGGTTACTGTTACCAGACATGTTTACTGATATATTATTATCCTCCTCACTGAAGCCAGAAAATCTGAAGAGTCAGCTTCTGACATAACATTTATATCCATAAACAGTTGTTTTTTTCTTACAGTATCAGTGGACAAAGTTTTCCCACAAGCAAATAAAATAATACAAGTTGAATGTAAAATATGCACTTAACACTTACTATAACCACAACAAAAATGTGTTACCCAACCTTTCTCCCACCTTAGGAAGAAAAACAACCTGTAAACTAATACATGTTTCTTACCAGAAACATGCAATTGTTGCTACCCCATACCATTACATATAGTTCAAAGAATGTTTTGACTTATTTTAGCAGTCAAACAACTCCCCCAATCAAGCTCTCATGTTATGTTGTTTTCCCTTTTTACTTTGATGGTACAGTGAGGGTAGCTTAAGTAAAGACTTTATAAAGTCTAGGGTAATACTTACATTCATGATTGGTCATCCTCAGTCACTAATCTCTCTTCACCAACCCTCTCAACAGGTTATTTAAACCACTATTACAAAACTAGGGATATATTGTAGACAGATATATACAGAATATACAGGTTAAGCATCTGCATATTCATGACAAGCATGCACACCCCTAGCTGCTCCAGTAATCACATGGTTCACTTGCCACATAGTACTCCTCTCCTCTTGATGACCTTAACCCAGTGTTTTGAAACTGTAGTTCCCCTGGGTATAATGATTATCATTCAAGTACAAATCTTACCTCTGGGGCACTCACATCTTCCCCAGACACAAGAAAAAGAAGGAGGTCCTACCAGCTTTGAGCCACAAGAGAGGGAGAGAGAGAGAGAGAGAGAGAGAGAGAGAGAGAGAGAGAGAGAGAGAGAGAGAGAGAGAGAGAGAGAGAGAGAGAGAGAGAGAGAGAGAAACAAAAATGATACTGTCGACAAGCCCAACTCTCTAGCTTCCACAATAATTTTGTTTTTCCCATTACTACACCTTATTTTGCTTTAGCAAAAAGAAATACAACCTTAAAAACTACTTATTTTAATTTTTGTATGTGTCTATAGTACAACATTTCATATTAAAAAAAAACAGGGTTGGCTCAACTCGATTTGTCCCTACAAGAGTGATTTGCCCTTATGACAATTAAAGTAATTGTGCCCCCATCAGTTCAATATAATTAAGTATTCCAGAGTAACTTCTTACGTAGATACATAAATACATGTTGGGTACTATAGCCCCATAACAGAGGTTGAGTCATAACTCCTGGTCCTGCCTCTTCACTGGTCACTACTATGTCACTCTTCCTGCTCATATCATGTCATACCTCTTCTTAAAGCTATATATGGATCCTGCCTCCATCACATCACTTCCCAGACTATTCCACTTCCTGACAACTCTGTGTTATGGGAATTGTGTATGTGTTGTATTATAGTACTCTTGCGTTGGTGAATGTTGTCTTATGATACTTGTTGAGAAATGGCATTACCAGTTAAGTTTAAAGACTTATACTTAACTTAAAAGGACAACTCATCGCCTGCACAGCCGCCCCTGCAGACGAGGTCTAGAAGCTGTCGAAACCATCTCAACATGGGCTGTCAAGAAATATAATTTGTAAGATTATAAATTACCCCTAGGGGGTGTTATGTCAGCATATTTCATTAACTGATGGCTGACAAAATACCTACTTGTGTGGACTCAATGGTCCGCATATCACCGGGGTTTATGATAAGTGACTAACTCACGATTTTATACTGAACTGCGCAGTCAATAGTAGTACATCACGAGTTAGAACACTTACCTGGGTATATGTATCTGACCCGTAATTACGCCCGGATATCCATTGAGTTGATTGAAGAATAGTGTTCTTTGAAGAATGTCGCACTACACTCTGTTGGATCGCAACACTCGTTGTTACACTGTTCCTCAACAATTGTTCACACAATATCACTAAGAAGTTGATCACACTTCTCTGTAAGTGTTTATCGTGTTTTGTGAGACACTTTGTCCACACTAACGCACAGATCAGTGTTCTTTGTTGGTTATCCTGGCATCAGTGTCACTCTCAGTAGAGTCAAAAGTAATCTGGCGACGCCACACCGCCCCAAGCCGTCACTGCCCTAGCACAAAAAAAAGCTGACCTAGTACTCCTTGCTTCCTTGCCACTTCCTCGATGAAGCAAAGCAGAATGTTTGATTCTTCCTGTCTTAAGCATAGACAACAATGTCCACTATTTTTACCATGGTAATAAAGTGGGAGCAGGATTTTCCTTAATTGTCCTGCTAAGTAAGAGATGTACTGTCTCTTATAAAATACACTTTGCAACACTGCTGCAAGGAGCAGAGGTCACTTGACTACGTCGCATAGCATCTGTGATCAATTACTCACTGTAGCAGTAAACAGGACGCTCGCCCCTTCTGAGAGGGCTTGGCCCCTCAGGGCTGAAAGGGGCTGAAGGGGCTGAAAGGGCTGAAGGGGGCTGATACCCCCCTCCTGGAGAAAATTTCTCTACACTGGGGGGCGGCGGAGGTTCGCTGCAGGTGAACTATTCATCACTTAACATTAATTTCATTTTCTCACTCGCCACCACTGCTGCTTGTCTTTTCTGAACAGCTTTAGTCTGTGTGGTTTCTGGAGAATCACTAATTTTGTTTTCAACACTGTGTAATTCTAACAGCACTAGTTTATTTATTGTCCGCTTATTCACTACACCTTTGTTTAAAACATCAACTGTCCTGATGATTCCATTTGCATCAGGATATATGGTCACAATTTTTCCAAGTGGCCATTGGGACCTCGGACCATCATTGTCAATAATCACTATGTCACCAGGTCTTAAGGACTTATGATTTTCAGGAACACCAGCTCCATAGAAGTGTTCTCTCAATGAGGTGAGATAGTCTTCTCGCCAAATTTTCTCCCAACGTTCAATCACTTTATTAAGGTGTTTGAATTTACGTCTGAATTGCTCAGGTTCGAAATAAGTAGGATCCTCTATGATTTCTTTATCATTCATGGGAGGAACAGGTTCGAGCCTTCTGCCATGGAGTAAATGAGATGGACTTAACACTTCTAAATTGTCCAGATCATCGGTAACATAAGTTAGAGGTCTGTTGTTGACTCTATTTTCTATTTCAGTCACAACTGTACGGAATTCTTCTAAGTCTATTCTCTGACGATGAAGAGTCTTCCTTAGACAACGTTTTACAATGCCGATCATTCTTTCATAAAATCCGCCGTGCCATGGAGATTTAGGAGGAATGTATCTCCAACGACATCTGCGTTGATTCAGCATCTGTTGTACTTCTGGTTGATCAAAGATCTTGCTTATATAAGCAGCACCAGCAACAAAGTTCGTTGCATTATCTGAAATCATCAGTCTGGGACATGCCCTTCTGGCTGCAAACCTTCTGAATAATTTGATAAAAGTTTCAGCAGACATGTCAGTGGCTACTTCTAGATGTACTGCTCTAGTTGTAGCACAAGTGAACAAACAGATGTACACCTTGATGGGAACTTTGTCAACTGTTTTGGTTAAAATTATTGGTCCAGTGTAATCTACACCTGTCACCTCAAATGGAGTGATATGACAAACTCTTTCAGAGGGATATGGGGGTGGACCTGGATACTGACATACTCGCATATCGTAGTGACGACAAGTAATACAGTCCTTTATTTGTTTTTTCACACTTTGTCGACCTTGAGGTATCCAGTAGGACTGTCGTATATGACAAAGTGTGTCAGCTACCCCACCATGTAACACGTTACTGTGGGCGTTTTGCACAATCAGTTTTGTTAGCCAATGATTCTTGGGGATCAATATTGGATGTATGGCTTCTTTAGGTAGTGAAGAATTATGAATTCTTCCTCGACATCTTATAATCTTTTCTGAGTCGAGATAAAGTCCTAAAGAATTAATCATAACAGGTTTCTTTGGGGATTTATCTTGTGTTTCTAGAAATTTATATTCTGTAGAGAAAACGTCTTTCTGTATTAGTTTCACCCAGTATTTAATGGGTTCAAGACATTCATAATCAGGTTTTATTCCTTTAATGAATTCCAAGACAAGAGCTGTAACTCTTAATAGTTTACCCAAAGATGAGTATTTAGATCCATCAATGACTATTTCTGTTGTGGCTGCTGCAGTATTTACACAACTTATTTCTGCTGTGTTCAAGCAGACTGTTTCTTCTGGCATAATGTGAGCTTTTTGCTGAGGCCAGTTATTTTCATTAGAGAGCCAGTTCGGTCCGTGGAGCCATAATTTATTATCCACAAATTTCTTGAGTGGGACACCACGTGACAACATGTCAGCTGGATTCTCTTTTATTTCTGCTACTCTGTTCTGTACATAGACCAGCTACTCTTATTATTTCTTAACCACTGGAGAACTGCTTCATTATCACTCCAGATCACGGTTTTCTCAATAGTGAGATGATCAAGTACTTTGTTGGGATAGACAGCTAATTTTGTACCTACATAGAGTGCTGTCAGTTCCAATTGTGGTACTGTTCTGACCTTCAAGGGTGCGACCCTGGCCTTTGAAGTAATTAGTGTACTTCCTTCAGCATTACTCATGTAAGCTACAGCGCCATAACCTCTGGTTGACGCATCACAGAACACATGTAATGTGTAATTGTTTCCCTCTTGACCTATTTTTCTGGGAAATTTAATTTGATGAAGTTGCTTAAACTCCCTGGATATTTCATCCCATGCTTGACTCATTTCTAGAGGCAAGTTCTCATCCCATCCAATTTTGAGCTTCCATGCATCTTGCATAAGTATCTTACCCTTTATGGTAGTTGGTGAGACGAGTCCTAGAGGATCAAAACATTGTGATACCTCTGACAGTAAACTACGTTTGGTGAGTGTACTGTATGATTTATTGTTTATCCTTTTGAGACTCAAAGTATCTTCCTGTGTGTTCCAATTAAGTCCCAGCATATTGTTGCAATCAGGAATTTCAGTTTCAGGGAAATCTTCATTGATAAGTTCCCTTAATTGCTTTGAATTTGTATTCCACATCCTTAGAGGCATATTTGCTTCTTTCATCTCCTTGTTAGCTTCTCTGTATAAGGATTTCAAATCCTCCTCTTTATTCACAGTACCTTGAAGATTGTCCACATAGAAACTTTTGTTTAAGATTTCTTTGAAGGAATTTTCAGATTTCTTCAAATGTGTATTTAGAGTAGCTTCTAGTAAGAATGGAGAGAATGTTGCACCAAATAATACTGATTTGAAGCGATAAGTTTTCACAGGACTTTGAGGATCATGTGGATTTTCAGGCCACAAGAATCGAGTATAATCTCTATCTATTTCTTGTAGTCTTACTCTTAAGAAAGCCTTGGAAATATCAGCCGTGTAGGCATATGGGTTTGTGCGAAATTTCATAAGCACGTCTCCAAGCTTCTCAGTTAGTGAGGGTCCGGTCATCAGACAGTCATTAAGACTTGCTACATCTTTATTTGCACGTGCGCTGCAATTATATACAACACGTAGTGGAGTGGTTTCAGAATCTTTTCTGACTCCATGGTGCGGGAGATAATGAGCTTCTGTCTTCAACTTATCTTCGACTATTTCCTCAATGAATTTATTGTCCAACTGTTCTTGTATGATATTATCATAGACAGTCAGTAGCTCTGGATTCTTCCTGAGCTCATGTATTTGTGCTTTCATTTGTCCGAAAGCCATGCGATAATTGCTAGGCAGATGTGGTGGATTTAATTTCCATGGTAACCTAACCCAATACTGTCCATCTTTATATTTGACAGTGTCCAAATATTGGCTATAAGTCTGAGACTCTTGTGGGCTTGGTTTATTTACATCAATACCTATCGCATCTAAATCCCACAACTTATCAACTGGTTCATTCATTTCTTCCAGTAATGATAATTTTTGCTGTGGTACATGATCAGTGGTTATTCTCGTAACTAGTACATTTTCCACTGAATTAATATCAGCTTCTTTCCCACTTTGAGAGGGAATGGGACCACATATCATGTGGCCTCCTACTGTTTTCAGCAAGTGAACATCATGTTTACTTACTATTATATTTTGCACAAAACAGTGATAATAATCACTTCCAATGATTAAATCAATTGGACTAATTGTGTCCGTCTGTATGTCAGGACAGGTTAACTTGACCTTAGCTGCTTTCAGTGCTGCAACTGTTTCTTTTAATCCCTGGATCTGCACAGACTTAGGCAAATCATCTACTACCACAGCTTCTACTGTCTTTTTCCTGTTTCCTAGACCAACAGTGATTCTGACTAGGTCATATGTCTGTTTACAAGAATTGTGGAAAAAACCAGCTATATCTAACTGTATTTTGGCATAGGGTTGTTTATTCAGTTTCTGCAACACTGTTCTTCTTATGAAGGACCTTTGTGAGCCTTGATCAAATAGTGTTAGCACATTGGTTTTGTGTAATTTATTAGATAACTGAACTCGAGCTATCGGGAGAGCAGTTGCTTTAAACTTATCTCTCACATTTAATGCTGTTGCTTGTTGACTTCCTGATTCTGTGAAAGTCTTCTGCTGTTCAGCAAAAGTATTTAGGCATAATGCTGTATGATGCATACCCTTGCATTTAAAACACTTCTTCAGTGAGCATTTACCTCCCTTGTGTTCACCTAAACACTTGATGCACCTTTTCAGCTGATGAACACGTTGTTTACGTGCCTCCATTGATGTGTATTGACTACAATACTGTGCCCAATGTGTTCCATCACAAAGTACACATTTTGGAGTACGTTTATGTGTGACAGTTTGTTTACTGTCTGTTGTATTCACAGCTTGATAAATGTTTATATGGGATTTCCCATTATGTGGTTTAGTGGGAGTAGTTATACTCTTTTTATACTGAGTTGAAGGTTTATTATCCACCAGATTTGTGGATTTTTCATCTTGTCTCGTTGCTTGCATGCATGAAACTATTGTTTGTAAACCATTGCTAATTTCTTCACAAGTGAAATAGCGTTTATTGAACATAATATTTAATCGTTCAATAGTTTGTGGTGACAACTTATCTTGTACAATACCACTGATAAACCAATCACATTGTCTTAGGTCATATTTAGCACCTAGAGATCTGAGACTATTGTCTAATGTGATTCTAAATGCCTGTAAGTCTGAAAAACAATGTTTGGGTGGCTTCAAGCTTGATATTAAGACTGCATGTCTAACTCTGGCCTTGTCAGCATCGAAGTAATTGTCTGCTAAGACACGTAAGGCTATTTGATAATTGCCTTTAACCACCGGAAATGACTTAATCAGTTCATAGGGTTCTCCCTTCACAAGACATTTAAGGTAATTGAACTTAGCAATCTCATCTATGTCAGTTCGTGAATTTACTATGGATTGAAAACCACTAATGAATTCTTCATAATTATGAAGTAAGCTTGGTAATGGGACACTTGTTGTTGTTACAGGTGTAACAGGTGTTTGACCACTAGTTTCAGTAGGTCTCTGTGACAGAGTTTTGCGGCAGATAGCCTGTACTCCTGTCCACCTTAATTGTTGATTACTAAAAGTATCCAAAACATTTTTAATTTCATCCTCAGACGGATCTGATTCAAGAAATTTATTTTCATAATGTGTATAGTCTGAATTAATTATTTCCAGACGTTGTGTAAATAATCCAAATTTGACCTCGAGATCATCAAAATCTATGTTTGTATCTTGAGTTAATCCTATACAGACTGAAATTAGATTTTCTAATTGTGTAATCTTAGTCTGTAAAGACTGAAACTGAGTTTTCAAACAAGCCATTTTAATGGTATATTGAAAATTCTAGCACCACACTTAGAGTGTTTAAAAAACACTGTACTGCTATAAACAGCTGAGTTTTTGTTATGCTTAAGACAGCAATAATCGAGTCAGACACTACTGACCCACTAAGCTTAACCTCAGGGTCAATGACCATGAAGGGTACACAGTACATGTGGCTGGTGTTTATGGCTTGAGTTTGCTGTGTCAGCCTGACCACGATGATTAATCGTAAATAACGATGTTATACACTTCATTCACTATACACTATAAATGTCACTGTATAACTGTAAATCACACACGAATATTACTTACACATATATAAATTCCACTGTTAATATATTTGAAAGCTTACACTTTATATATAAGTTCCTCTAATATAACAGGTAGATCTATAAGAAACAAACTTTAACACAATCTTGTCTCTTAATTTCTGTCTATAAACATTATAAACACTGTGTATATACACTCAGACAAACTGAACATCACTTGGGTTGCTCTTGTCTTTAGTCAGCACTTCTCGAGATTGGAGCAGTGGGTGCAGGATGCCATCACCCGTTTTCTTGTTGGGTGAGTCACCCAGCTCCCGTTTTCTTTGGGTAAACGCTGGGTGAGCGCCCGTTTTCTTTTGGCTGCCCATTCTCTGTGATTGAGTCTGGAGGGACTCATTTATACTGATTTATATTGTAAAACACTAGTTTTACAGATTTTTTCGAAGGACCTTGGCTCATAGGTTATTTGTACACTGTAGTACAACATATTTGGACCACAGTGTGGTCTTTATCCGGTTCGAGCACGACCAATTCTGTTGACAAATGGCATTACCAGTTAAGTTTAAAGACTTATACTTAACTTAAAAGGACAACTCATCGCCTGCACAGCCGCCCCTGCAGACGAGGTCTAGAAGCTGTCGAAACCATCTCAACATGGGCTGTCAAGAAATATAATTTGTAAGATTATAAATTACCCCTAGGGGGTGTTATGTCAGCATATTTCATTCACTGATGGCTGACAAAATACCTACTTGTGTGGACTCAATGGTCTGTATATCACCGGGGTTTATGATAAGTGACTAACTCACGATTTTATACTGAACTGCGCAGTCAATAGTAGTACATCACGAGTTAGAACACTTACCTGGGTATATGTATCTGACCCGTAATTACGCCCGGATATCCGTTGAGTTGATTGAAGACTAGTGTTCTTTGAAGAATGTCGCACTACACTCTGTTGGATCGCAACACTCGTTGTTACACTGTTCCTCAACAATTGTTCACACAATATCACTAAGAAGTTGATCACACTTCTCTGTAAGTGTTTATCGTGTTTTGTGAGACACTTTGTCCACACTAACGCACAGATCAGTGTTCTTTGTTGGTTATCCTGGCGTCAGTGTCACTCTCAGTAGAGTCAAAAGTAATCTGGCGACGCCACACTGCCCCAAGCCGTCACTGCCCTAGCACAAAAAAAAGCTGACCTAGTACTCCTTGCTTCCTTGCCACTTCCTCGATGAAGCAAAGCAGAATGTTTGATTCTTCCTGTCTTAAGCATAGACAACAATGTCCATTATTTTTACCATGGTAATAAAGTGGGAGCAGGATTTTCCTTAATTGTCCTGCTAAGTAAGAGATGTACTGTCTCTTATAAAATACACTTTGCAACACCACCGCAAGGAGCAGAGGTCACTTGACTACGTCGCATAGCATCTGTGATCAATTACTCACTGTAGCAATAAACAAGATGCTCGCCCCTTCTGAGAGGGCTTGGCCCTTCAGGGCTGAAAGGGGCTGAAGGGGCTGAAAGGGCTGAAGGGGGCTGATACCCCCCTCCTGGAGAAAATTTCTCCACAATACTCTTGTGTTGGTGAATGTTGTTGTGTTATGATTCTCTTGTGTTGGTGAGTGCTGTGTTAAGATACTCCTGTGTTGGTGAATGTTGTTGTGTTCTGGTACTCTTGTGATGGTGAATGTTGTTGTGTTACAGAACTCTTGTGTTGGTGAGTATTCTGTTAAGATACTCTTGTGTTGGTGAATGTCGTTACGTTAAGGTTCTCTTGTATTGGTTTGTATTGTTGTTGTATGATCCTCTTGTGTTGATGATTGTTATTGTATTACTGCACTCTTGTGTTGTGAATGCTGTTATGATACTCTTTTGTTGATGAGTGTTGTTGGAGTATTGCACTCCTGTGTTGGTAAGTGTTGATATTTTATGGTATTCTTGTGTTGGTGAATATTATTTTGTGTTGAGACTTCAAGTGATGAGTTTCGTTTCAATGGTTAAAAAACATTAGTCATCGTGAGCGTGACTGTCCTGTTCATGTAACTTTTGTGTTCGTGAGTGTTGGTGCGTTTGTTTTGTAACTTGCATTGTTAAGTGTCACTGCGTTTGCTATGAAACACTGGTTTTAATGAGTGCTTCTATCTTTGTTATGCAACTCTTGTGTTGGTGAGCATTACCCTGTTATGGAACTCTTGCGTTGGTGAGCATTACCCTGTTATGGAACTCTTGCGTTGGTGAGCTTTACCCTGTTATGGAACTCTTGTGTTGGTGAGCATTACCCTGTTATGGAACTCTTGTGTTGGTGAGCATTACCCTGTTATGGAACTCTTGTGTTGGTGAGCATTACCCTGTTATGGAACTCTTGCGTTGGTGAGCATTACCCTGTTATGGAACTCTTGCGTTGGTGAGCATTACCCTGTTATGGAACTCTTGCGTTGGTGAGCATTACCTTGTTATGCAACTCTTGCGTTGGTGAGCATTACCCTGTTATGCAACTCTTGTGTTGGTGAGCATTACTCTGTTATTGAACTCTTGTGTTGGTGAGCATTACCCTGTTATGGAACTCTTGTGCTGAAGAGTGCAGTTGTTACTAAAAATTTTGTCCTAGAGTGTAGTTCTGAAAGGAAGTGTTGGCACTGACGTGAAGGGTCACAACTCATCAGGAGGTGCCTTGTTCTGAGTAGGGAAGTGTTGCCACTGACGTGAAGGGTCACAACTCCCCAGGAAGTGCCTAGTTCTGAGTAGGGAAGTGTTGGCACTGGCGTGAAGGGTCACAACTCTCCAGGAAGTGCTTAGCTCTGAGTAGGGAAGTGTTGGCACTGATGTGAAAGGTCACAACTCCCTAAGAAGTGTCTCAGAGCAGCTTAAGAAGAGTTTTCAATGAAACTCACAAATTAGTAACTATATTTATCCACAGGATTGTGGCTAGCGAAATGTGGACTCAGAATAGACCCATGTCTGAACAACGGCTACACCGGTGCCAACTGTTCGTGTGTGTGTCCTCCTGGTACCACCGGCACCACCTGTCAGACTGTCACTGGTTCTTATTACGGTAAGAGTACCATTAATATTTTATTATTTATTTTTATTAACACGTCGACTGTCTCCCACCAAAGTAGGGTGGCCTGAAAAAGAATAACTTTCACTATCATTCACTCCATCACTGTCTTGCCAGAGGTGTGCTTACACTACAATTATAAAACTGCAACATTAATTCTCCTCCTTCAGAGTGCAGTACAGAACTTTTCTTCACCAGAACTCAAGTCCGGCCTGCTGGTTTCCCTGAATCCCTTCTTAAATGTTACCCTGCTGACACTCCAACAACACATCAAGTCCTAAGAACCATTTGTCTCCATTCGCTCCTAACATGCTCACACACGCATGCTGGAAGTCCAAACCTTCGGATGCAAAACCTCTTTACCTTCTCCCTCCAACCTTTCCTAGGCCGATCTCTACCCCGCCTTCCCTCCACTACAGATTTATATACACTCTTGAAGTCATTCTATTTGTACAATTATCTATACCTGTCCAAACCAACTCAACAATCCCTCCTCAGCAATCCCATATCTCCTAATTTTCTAATTACTAATTCTCTGCATTATATTCACACCACACATTGCCCTCAGACATGGCATCTCCACTGCCTCCAGCCGTCTCTTTGTTGCAACATTCACCACCCATGTTTCACACCCATATAAGAGCGTTGGTATAACTATACTCTCATACATTCCCCTCTTTGCTTCCATGGACAAAGTTCTTTGTCTCCACAGACTCCTCAGTGCACCACTCACCTTTTTCCCTTCGTCAATTCTATGATTCACCTCGTTTTTCATGGAACCATCTGCTGACACGTCCACTAACAAATATCTGAATACATTCACCTCCTCCATACTCTCTCCCTACATTCTGATATCCAGTCTTTTGTTACCTAATTTTTTTGTTATCCTAAAGTTTTTTCTTCACGTTTTTAGCATTTTCTGCAGTAGAAGGGGTTACTAGCCCATTGCTCCCGGCATTTTAGTCACCTCATGCGTTACGCATGGATTACGGAGGAACGATTCTTTTCCACTTCCCCATGAACAATAGAGGAAATAAAGAAAAACAAGAACTCTTATGAAAAAAGAAGAGAAACATAAATGCTTGTATGTATATATATGCAAGTACATGCCTGTGTAGTGTGACCTAAGTGTAAGTAGAAGTAGCAAGATATACCTGTTATCCAGTGTGTTTACGAAACAGTAAAAAGATACCACCAATCCTACTATCATGTAAAAGATTTGCAGGTTTCTGCTTCACACTCATTTGGCAGGACAGTAGTACCTCCCTGGGTGGTTGTTGTCTACCAACCTACTACCACAGGACGGTAGTACCTCCCTGGGTGGTTGCTGTCTACCAACCTACTACCACAGGACGGTAGTACCTCCATGGGTAGTTGCTGTCTACCATCCTACTACCACAGGATGGTAGTACCTCCATGGGTAGTTGCTGTCTACCATCCTACTACCACAGAACGGTAGTACCTCCATGGGTAGTTGCTGTCTACCATCCTACTACCACAGGACGGTAGTACCTCCATGGGTAGTTGCTGTCTACCAACCTACTACCACAGGAAGGTAGTACTTCCATGGGTGGTTGCTGTCTACCATCCTACTACCACAGGATGGTAGTACCTCCATGGGTGGTTGCTGTCTACCATCCTACTACCACAAGATGGTAGTACCTCCATGGGTGGTTGCTGTCTACCATCCTACTACCTATTTATGTTTAAAATTCAAGATTGCTAGAATTTATGGTAATCTCACGAAATGTTCACTCATCTCTGACACTGATTCTGACAATGTACAAGCAGGATATAAGAAGTAGACATTGTTTAACACCAGTTATGTGTGACCAAGATACAGACTTTATTTTACATCACTCTCTAAGATACACTAATATTTCCACCACCCACAACCTGTTTGCTAATAGTGACCCAACATTTACAACCTTTTTACTTCTAGTCGCCCATCAACCACAGTCTGATTGCTGATACCAACCCGTTAACCACAATCTTTGCTCAATGAACCAAAACCTGCTCGCTATCAGCTATCCACCGCTACCTGCTTGTTACGAGCGACCCATCAACCACGACCTGCTTGCTACTAGCGACCCAACAACCACGACCTGCTTGTTACCAGCGACCCATCAACCACTACCTGCTTGTTACCAGCGACCCATCAACCACTACCTGCCTGTTACCAGCGACCCACCAACCACGACCTGTTTGTTACCAGCGACCCATCAACCACTACCTGATTGCTACTAGCGACCTAATAACCACGACCTGCTTGCTTCCAGCAACCCATCAACCACGACCTGCTTGCTATTAGCGACCCAACAACTACGACCTGCTTGCTAAACACGTCAATCAACATACTACAAAGTATTCATACAATAGGCAAACTACAACCGGTCAAACTATTTTTTAAATCATCCCAAATTATACTTAATATTATATTCACGAGCAAGTGCTAAACCAGTAGGGTTCATATCTCGCCTGTGGCATAGTAGGTAGTCAGTTACTGTTTCAAGGATACGGAGGGTAGTTTTTACTTCCTGGATCAAAAACCCATCACCTGCATCCGAGTATCACCCTTGTAAGGAAAGCCACTTAAAGCAAGAATAATTCCAAACATCCATTTTCCATACAGAGATGTCCAGTATAGATTTATTGTTGTAAATTCTGTTGTAAATTATTTAGACCCACTTTATATATGTCACTTTTATCATGCAACCTGTCATACTACATTCTCAGGAGAACTCCCATGTTTTTAAACAACTCCTATGTAAACAACTCCCATGTTTGTAAACAACTCCTATATTTGTAAACAACTCCTATGTTTGCAAACAGCTCTTGTGTTTGTAAACAACCTGTATGTTTGTAAACAACTCTCATGTATGTTAACAACTCCTGTGTTTGTAAACAACTATGTTTGTAAGCAACTCCTGTGTTTGTAAACAACTCCTCTGTTTGTAAGCAATTGTGTTTGTAAACAACTATGTTTGTAAACAAATCCTGTATTTGTAAACAACTCCTATGTTTTTAAACTGTTTGTAAACAACTCCCATGTCTGTAAACAACTCCTATGTTTGCAAACAACTCCTGTGTTTGTAAACTCCTATATTTGTAAACAACTCCTGTGTTTGCAAATCTCCTGTTTGTAAACAACTGTGTAAACAACTCCAGTGTTTGTAAATAACTCCTATGTTTGTAAACAACTCCTGTGTTTTTAAACAATTCAACAGACTTAGCAACAATATGGTCATTTAATTTAAATGTTTATCGGCGAATTTATGTTTTAGAGAAACTATCCACTAGGAACTTTCTATGTGAAACTAAATTAGTGAATATATATCCCGAGCGCTAGTAACCATCTACTACTAATTAAACACCAGAAACTAACAATTAATGAATATATATCCCGAGCGCTAGTAACAATCTACTACTAATTAAACACCAGAAACTAACAATTAATGAATATATATCCCGAGCGCTAGTAACCATCTACTACTAATTAAGCACCAGAAACTAGCAATTAATGAATATATATCCCGAGCGCTAGTAACCATCTACTACTAATTAAACACCAGAAACTAACAATTAATGAATATATATCCCCAGCACTAGTAACCATCTACTACTAATTAAGCACCAGAAACTAACAATTAATGAATATATATCCCGAGCGCTAGTAACCATCTACTACTAATTAAGCACCAGAAACTAACAGTTAATGAATATCCCCAGCGCTAGTAACCATCTACTACTAATTAAGCACCAGAAACTAGCAACTAACAATCATTAACAAGTAGCTAAACAACTACTAACTACTGATAACAAACATCACGTAACCACTAATGTTTAATAAATGTTTTCTGCTAGTAACTAGAATAAATTAACTAAAGAACTACCCTTAGTTAACTTTTAATATCTAACACTAAGTTATTAAAATTAAATAATCAAACTGGCATATTCTTCCTGGCAGGTAATTATATATCCAACTGCTCGAGGACTGTTACCCAGCCAGGTGTTATTACGTCTCCTAACTATCCCAGCAATTATCCAGCAGGTAATGGATTTTTATTTTATTCATTTTAAATGGATTAATGAAATGTGTGTGTGTGTGTGTGTGTGTGTGTGTGTGTGTGTGTGTGTGTATACTCACCTAGTTGTGGTTGCAGGGGTCGAGTCTCAGCTCCTGGCCCCACCTCTTCACTAGCCGCTACTCAGTCACTCTACCACCTCCGTGAGCCTTATCATACCTCTTCTTAAAGCTATGTATAGATCTTTCCTCCACTACATCACTTCCCAGACTATTCCACTTCCTGACAACTCTGAGACTGAAGAAATACTTCCTGACATCCCTGTAGTTCATCCGAGTCTTCAACTTTCAACTGTGACCCCTTGTTACTGTGTCCTATCTCTGTCCACCTTGTCAATTCCTCTCAGTATTTTATGTGTCGTTATCAAATACCCCCTATCTCTCCTGTCATCCAGTGTCGTCAGGTCGATTTCCCTTAACCTCTCCTTAACCTCTCCCTTAACCTCTCCCCTTAGGTCTGGGACTAGTCTTGTTGCAAACGTTTACACTTTCTCTAGTTTCCTTACATACTTGGCTAGGTGAGGGTTCCAAACTGACGCTGCATACTCCAGTATAGGCCTAATGTACTCAGTGTACAGGGTCCTGAATGATTCCTTATTAAGATGTCGGAATGCTGTTCACAAGATTGCCAATCGCCCATATGCTGTCGCAGTTATTTGGTTGATATGCACCTCAGAAGATGTGCCCGATGTTATACTCACCCCAAGATCCTTTTCCTCGAGTGAGGTTTGTAGTCTCTGGCCCCCTAGACTGAACTATGTCTGTGGTCTTCTTTGCCCTTCCCCAGTCTTCATGACTTTGCACTTGGTGGGGTTGAACTCCAGAAGCCAGTAGCGGGACCAGGCCTGCAGCCTGTCCAGATCCCTTTGTAATTCTGCCTGGTTCTCCTTTGATTGAATTCTTCTCATCAACTTCACATCATCTGCGAACAGGGGCACTTCGGAGTCTATTCATTCCGTCATGTTGTTCACAAATACCAGAAACAGCACTGGTCCTAGGACTGACCCCTGTGGGACCCCACTCGTCACAGGTGCCCACTCTGACACCTCGCCACGTACCATGACTCGCTGTTGTCTTCCTGACAGGTATTCCCTGATCCACTATAGTGCATTCCCTGTTATCCCTGCCTGATCCTCCAGCTTTTGCACTAATATGTTGTGTAGAACTGTGTCAAACGCCTTCTTACAGTCCAAGAAAATGCAATCTATCCACTCCTCTTTCTCTTGTCTTACTGCCGTCACCCTGTCATAGAACTCCCCTAGCTGCTCCAGCATGCTCCGTACATGTTAGTGACACTGGTGTGTGTGTGTGTGTGTGTGTGTGTGTGTGTGTGTGTGTATATATGTGTGTGTATGTGTGTGTGTGTTTATGCGTGTGTGTGTGTCTGTGTGTGTGTCTGTGTGTACTCACCTAATTGTGGTTGCAGGGGTCGAGACTCGGGTCCTGGTCCTGCCTCTTCACAGGTCGGTACTAGATCTTCTCTCTCCCTGCTCCATGAGCTTTATCATACCTTGTCTTAAAACTATGTATGGTTCCTGCCTCCACTACATCACTTGCCAGACTATTCGTGTGTACTCACCTAACTGTACTCACCTAATTGTGGTTGCATGGCCCGATAATCAGCTCCTGGCCCTCCTCTTCACTGATTGCTACTAGGTCCTCTCTCTCCCTGCTCGATGAGCTTTATCATACCTCGTCTTAAAACTATGTATGGCTCCTGCCTCCACTACATTGCTTGCCAGACTATTCCACTGCCTAACAACTCTGTGGCTGAAGAAATACTTCCTAACATCCTTTTGACTCATTTGAGTCATCAGCTTCCAATTGTGACCCATTGTTTCTGCGTCCCATCTCTGGAACATCCTGTCTCTGTCCACCTTATCTATTCCACGCAGTATTTTGTATGTCGTTTTCATGTCTCCTCTGGCTCTCCTTTCCTCCAGTGTCGTCAGACCGATTTCCCTTAACATTTCTTCGTAGGACATTCCCCTTAACTCTGGAACCAGCCCTGTTGCAAACCTTTGCACTTTCTCTAATTTCTTGAGGAGTTTTACCAGGTGTGGGTTCCAGACTGATGCTGCGTACTCAAGTATGGGCCTGACGTACACAGTGTATAATGTCTTGAACGAGTCCTTACTGAGGTATCGGAACGCTATCGGAACGCCCATATGCCGCAGCAGTTATCTGGTTAATGTGTGCTTCTGGTGTCGTACTCGGTATTATACTCACTCCTAGATCTTTCTCCTTGAGTGAGGTTTGCAGTTTTTGGCCTTCTAGCCTATACTCTATCTGCGGTCTTCTTTGCCCTTCTCCGATCATTGACTTTGCATTTGGCGGGGTTAAATTCTAGGAGCCAGTTGCTGGACCACGCATCCAGCCTGTCCAGGTCTCTTTGTAGACCTGTCTGGTCCACATCTGATTCAATTCTCCTCATTAACTTCACATCATCTGCAAACAGGAACAGGTCTGAATCTATCCCTTCCGTCATGTCGTTCACATATACCGAGAATAGCACTGGTCCTAGGACTGACCCCTGTGGGACCCCGCTCGTCACAGGTGCCCACTGTGATACCTCATCACGGACCATGACTCGCTGTTGCTTCCCTGTTAGGTATTCTCCGATCCATTGCAGTGCCCTTCCTGTTATATGTACCTGATCCTGTAGCTTCTGTACTAATCTCTTGTGAGGAACTGTGTCGAAGGCCTTCTTGCAGTCCAAGAAAATCCAATCAACCCACCCCTCCCTCTCATTTCTTTCTTCACTTACCTTGCCATAAAACTCTAGTAGATTTGTGACACAGGATTTGCGTTCCATGAATCCGTACTGGCTGTCGTTTATAATCTTGTTCCGCTCCAGGTGCTCCATCACTCTCCTACTGATAGTCTTCTCCATTATTTTGCACGTCAGTGACACTGGTCTATAGTTTAGTGTTTCATTTCTGTGTCGTTTTTAAAAGATGGGGACTACATTTGCCATCTTTCATACTTCAGGTAGTTGCCAAGTTTCAAGGGAAGTGTTGAAGATTTTGGTTAGTGGCACGCACAGTGTGTCTGTTCGTTCTCTAAGGACCCACGGAGAGATGTTCGGTCCTACCGCCTTTCAGGTATCAAGGTCATTTAGAAACTTCTTCACCTCCTCCTCAGTTGTGTGTAATTCATCCAACACTTGTTGGTATATCCCTTATTGGTGTACCCCACTGTTTTGTGTGTGTGTGTGTGTGTGTACTCACCTATTTGTACTCACCTATTTGTGGTTGCAGGGGTCGAGTCACAGCTCCTGGCCCCGCCTCTTCGCTGATTGCTACTAGGTCCTCTCTCTCCCTGCCCCATGAGCTCTATCATACCTCGCCTTAAAACTATGTATGGTTCCTGCCTCCACCACATCACTTTCTAGGCTATTCCATGGCCTGACTACTCTATGACTGAAGAAATACTTCCTAACATCCCTTTGATTCATCTGAGTCTTCAACTTCCAATTGTGACCTCTTGTGTCTGTGTCCCATCTCTGGAACATCCCGTCTTTGTCCACCTCGTCTATTCCGCGCAGTATTTTATATGTCGTTATCATGTCTCCCCTGACCCTCCTGGCCTCCAGTGTCGTCAGGCCGATTTCCCTCAACCTTTCTTCATAGGACAATCCCCGTAGCTCTGGGACTAGTCTTGTTGCAAACCTTTGCACTTTCTCTAATTTCTTGACGTGCTTGACTAGGTGTGGATTCCAAACTGGTGCTGCATACTCCAGTATGGGCCTGACGTAGATGGTGTACAGAGTCTTAAACGAATCCTTACTGAGGTATCGGAACGCTATCCGTAGGTTTGCCAGGCGCCCGTATGCTGCAGCAGTTATCTGATTGATGTGCGCCTCAGGAGATATGCTCGGTGTTATACTCACCCCCAGATCTTTTTCCTTTAGTGAGGTTTGCAGTCTTTGGCCATCTAAACTATATTGTGTCTGCGGTCTTCTTTGCCCTTCCCCAATCTACATGACTTTGCATTTGGCAGGGTTAAATTCAAGGAGCCAGTTGCTGGACCAGGCTTGTAGCCTGTCCAGATCTCTTTGTAGTCCTGCCTGATCCTCGTCCGATTCGATTCTTCTCATTAACTTCACATCGTCTGCAAACAAGGACACTTCTGAGTCTATCCCTTCCGTTATGTCGTTCAAGTATACCAAGAACAGCACAGGTCCTAGGACTGACCCCTGTGGAACCCCGCTTGTCACAGGCGCCCACTCTGACACCTCGTCGCGTACCATGACTCGTTGTTTCCTCCCTGTCAGATATTCTCTGATCCATTGCAGTGCCTTTCCTGTTATGTGTGCCTGGTCCTCTAGCTTTTGCAGTAACCTCTTGTGAGGAACTGTGTCGAAAGCCTTCTTGCAGTCCAAAAATACGCAGTCGATCCACCCCTCTCTCTCTTGTCTTACTTCTGTCACCTTGTCATAAAACTCTAGTAGGTTTGTGACACAGGATTTTCCTTCCCTGAAACCGTGCTGGTTGTCAATTATACACTTGTTTCTTTCCAGGTGCCCCACCACTCTCCTCCTGATGATCTTCTCCATGACCTTGCATACTATACACGTTAGAGATACAGGTCTGTAGTTTAGTGCCTCATGTCTGTCTCCCTTTTTAAAAATTGGGACTACATTTGCCATTTTCCATACCTCAGGGAGTTGCCCAGTTTCAAATGATGTGTTGAAGATCTTTGTTAATGGCTCACACAATATCTCTGCTCCCTCTTTAAGGACCCATGGAGAGATGTTGTCTGGTCCCACCGCCTTTGAGGTGTCAAGTTCGCATAGCAGCTTCTTCACCTCCTCCTTGGTTATATGTACCTCATCCAGCACTTGCTGGTGTGCCCCCCTGTTCTGATTTCTTGGAGTCCTACTGGTTTCCACTGTAAATACCTCTTTAAATCTTGTGTTGAGCTCCTGACATACCTCTCGGTCGTTTCTTGTGAATTCCCCATCACCCTTCCTCAGTCTGATTACCTGGTCCTTGACTTTTGTTTTCCTCCTGATGTGGCTGTACAACAGCTTCGGGTCAGTCTTTACTTTTGATGCTATGTCATTTTCATATTGTCTCTGAGCCTCCCTTCTTATCTGTGCATATTCGTTTCTGGCTCTTCGGCTGATTTCTTTATTTTCCTGAGTTCTCTGTCTTCTGTACCTTTTCCATTCTCTAGTACACCTAGTTTTTGCCTCCCTACACCTTTGGGTGAACCAAGGACTCGTTCTGTTCTTCCCATTATTTCTGTTTCCCTTGGGAACAAACCTCTCCTCTGCCTCCTTGCATTTTGTTGCTACATAGTCCATCATTTCTTGTACTGGTTTTCCTGTCAGTTCCCTCTCCCACTGAATGTCTTGAAGGAAGTTCCTCATGCCTGAGTAGTTCCCCCTTTTGTAGTTTGGTTTTTCCCAGCCTATTCCTGCTACTCTCTCCACTTGGAGCTCAACTATGTAGTCGAAGCACAGAACCACATGATCACTAGCTCCCAGGGGCCTTTCATACATGATACCCTCGATGTCCGAACTACTCATGGTGAATACAAGGTCCAACCTTGCTGGTTCATCCTCTCCTCTCTCTCTGGTAGTGTCTCTAACATGTTGATGCATGAGGTTCTCCAGTACCACATCCATCATCTTGGCTCTCCATGTTTCGGGACCCCCATGGGGCTCCAGGTTTTCCCAGTCAATCTCCTTGTGATTGAAATCACCCATAACTAGTAACTTTGCTCCCCCCATGTGTGCTCTCCTGGCCACCTCGGCTAGTGTGTTGATCATTGCTCTGTTGCTCTCATCGTATTCTTCTCTTGGCCTCCTGCAGTTCTGTGGTGGGTTGTACATTACTGCAATTATCACCTTATGTCCCTCAGACTGGATTGTTCCTACTAAGTAGTCCCTTTCGCCCATGCCATCCATTCCTTCCATTTTCTCAAAACCCCACTGGTTTTTAATGAGCAGTGCAACTCCTCCTCCCCCTCTCCTCCCTCTGTCTTTCCTGAAGATTTGATATCCGGATGGAAAGATTGAATCTGTTATTATTCTGGTGAGTTTTGTTTCTGTGAGTGCTATTATGTCTGGGGATGTCTCTTTGATTCTTTCGTGCCACTCCTCATACTTGTTTGTTATTCCATCTGCATTTGTAGTGTGTGTGTGTGTGTGTGTGTGTGTGTGTGTGTGTGTGTGTGTGTGTGTGTGTGTGTGTGTGTGTGTGTGTGTGTTTGTGTGTGTGTCTGTGTCTGTGTCTGTGTCTGTGTGTCTGTGTCTGTGTGTCTGTGTCTGTGTGTCTGCGTTTCTGTGCGTGTAGTTCTCATTACTTAATAATTAATAATCAATGCCAAATATAAAAAATGAATAGGAATATACGTATGAATGGAGGTGAACGAGGAAGTTACTGATCAGTGTTCACTTGTGTTGGCCAGGATCAAGATGCATGTACGTGATCACTGCTCCGAGCTGCTACTATCCTCAAGTTACCTTCAAGACCTTCACATTGTATGGGTATAATAACTACTGCAACAACGCTGCTTGCTGCTACTTTGATTTTCTAGAGATCAGGACTACCAACCTCACCAATGGCAATGTGTAAGATAAGAAACTTAAGCAGTATGAACCGTCGCAAATTTTTTGTAACTCGTCCTAATTTATTTTCAAGCAAATGTGTAAATATTTTTTTATAAAGAATTTAAAATATCCATTTTAAATTCTTTATATAAAACTGATTCATCGCTTTCTTCCTCATAACTATATTTTCAAAACTGTTTTTTTTATTTATTTAAAAAACAAACACAGACACAGTTCGGCTAAACCCCCTTAAAAATAATCTTTCCTAAAATTTAGTTTTATAGGAATTTAAATAATTTTTTAATTACAATGATGTTAATATTTTTATTTTTCGTACCAAAGCTCACTTAGAAATATATATATATATATATATATATATATATATATATATATATATATATATATATATATATATATATATAAGTAGTGTTGATTTCTACACAGCGGTCTCTTCTACAGAGCGGTCTCCTCCGCTCAGCGGTCTCCTTTTCACACCTATGTGCTAATGACCTTGACCTTGACCTCGCCCTCGAGACCACCTCCCCCTCGAGACCACCTCCCCCTCGAGACCACCTCGCCCTCGAGACCACCTCCCCCTCGAGACCACCTCGCCCCCCACCCGCGCCCGCCCACGACCCCCGCCCACGACCCCCGCCCACGACCCCCGCCCACGTCCCCCCATCCGCGCCCCCCACCCGCGACTTCCATAGGGGGAAGTCGACAAGATTCAGCCTGTGTGTGTGGGGTCATCGCGTGACGTCACTGGCATAGGGGGAAGTCGACAAGATTCAACCTGTATGTGCGGCCATCACGTGACGTCACTGACATAGGGGGGAAGTCGACAAGATTCAGCTTGTATGTGTGAGGTCATCACGTGACGTCACTGACCGCCGAGTAAACACACTTTTTAGTTCATTTAACATTAATGAGAGGAATACTGACGTCACACTTGTTTAGACCTGTAGTAAGAGAAAGTACCATGCCTCATAGGAGGAGTTCATTTGAATGCTTACCCTGAGAGGGGGGAATCCAAAAAACTCGATCCAAGGAGATGGAGTCTTGGTATTATCGAGAAAAAAATTTGATCCGAGGAATTGGAGTCTTTGTATTATCGAGAAAAAAAAATTGGGATGCAAGTGGGAGTTCATTTGAATGCTTACGCCCAGAGGGGGGAACCCAAAAATTTGATCCAAGGAGATCATAAGAATTTCAAAACCCCATAGGGGATAATCCAAAAAACTCGACCCGAGGAGATGAAGTCTTGGTATTATCGAGAAAACTTGATCCAAGGAGATGGAGACTTTGATTTCGAGAAAATTTGATCCGAGGAATTGGAGTCTTTGTATTATCGAGAAAAGCTTGATCCAAGGAGATGGAGACTTCCAAAAAACTTGATTCGAGGAAGTGGAGACTTTGATTTCGAGAAAAACTTGATCCGAGGAGATGGAGACTTTGATTTCGAGAAAAAAAATTCGAAAAAATTTGGGGTGGGGGTGAAAGTTGGAGGGGCAATCCAAAAAACTTGATTAGAGGAAGTGGAGAGCACAATAAAATGAAATTCAAAAAAAATTTGAAAAAAATCGGAAAAAAATTTGGGGCGAGGGGGCGATCCGGACGACGCTGCAGAAGGCGCAGCAGAAGGCGTGGGCGGGGGCGCGAGGGGCGCGGGCGGGGCGCGAGGGCGCGGCGGGGCCGGTGGGTCGGCGCGATGGGCGGGGGGGAGACGGAGTGGGGGGCGCGGGTGGGGGGACGTGGGCGTGGGTCGTGGGCGGGAGTCGTGGGCGGGGGTCGTGGGCGGGCGCGGGTGGGGGGCGAGGTGGTCTCGAGGGGGAGGTGGTCTCGAGGGCGAGGTGGTCTCGAGGGGGAGGTGGTCTCGAGGGCGAGGTGGTCTCGAGGGGGAGGTCAAGGTCATTAGCACATAGGTGTGAAATGGAGACCGCTCAGTAGAAGAGACCGCTGAGCGGAGGAGACCGCTCTGTAGAAGAGACCTCTGAGCAGAGGAGACCGCTCTGTAGAAGAGACCGCTGTGTAGAAATCAACACTACTTATATATATATATATATATATATATATATATATATATATATATATATATATATATATATATATATATATATATATATATATATATATATATATATATAAATATATATATATGTATATATATATGTACATATATATATATATATATATATATATATATATATATATATATATATATATATATATATATATATATATATATATATATATATAATATATGAGATTTGCTTAGAGGCTCCCACACCTACGTATGCCATAGGATGGCAGTCCAACAGCTAGCAGTGTGCTGGCTGCGCCATTCTTGTAGGGTTGGGTGGTCCTGTGGTTTAAAGCATCATGTGGTTCTCGCTTACCATGAGGCAGGCCAGTACAACATGGGTTCGAATCCTTGGCTAGCGCAATGTTATTATTGATCAATACCACTCGTTCGTGGTTACAATAATACATATATATATATATATATATATATATATATATATATATATATATATATATATATATATATATGTCGTGCCGAATAGGCAGAACTTGCGATCTTGGCTTAAATAGCAACGCTATTTGTATATGCAATAATTTCGCCAAAATCATTTTGAACCTAACGAAAAAAATATATTTCACTGTGTTTGTTTAGCATTAAATTACTATAAACAAATCTAAAATGTATTTATTTGGGTTAGGCTAAAATAAATTGATCTTGTTATAATAAGGTTAGGTAAGTTTTCTAAGATTCTTCTGGTGCAAAATTAAAATTTTTTACATTAACATTAATGAAAAAAAATATATCTTTAAACGCATAAGAGAAAATTTCAGAAAGGACTTAATTTTAAATGAGTTCTTGCTAATTAACCAGTTTTACATATTCGGCACGACATATATATATATATATATATATATATATATATATATATATATATATATATATATATATATATATATATATATATATGTATATATATATATATATATATATATATATATATATATATATATATATATATATATATATATATATATATATATATATATATATATATATATATATATATATATATATATATATATATATATATATATATATATATATATATATATATATATATATATATATATATATATATATGTAGAGGAGGGAGAGGGATTTTGGGAGATGTTAAGCGAGTGTGTAGGAACTTTGAACCAAGTGAGCAATTGTGGTAGGGGACCTAAATGCTAAAGTAGGAGAAGCATTTATAGAGGGTGTGGTAGGTAAGTTTGGGGGGCCCTTTGATTGAACTTTGTATAGAAAGGGGTTTGGTTGTAGGTAGTACATATTTTAAGAAAAAGAGGATAATACACAAATAACCCGCACATAAAAGAGAGAAGCTTACGACGACGTTGTAAATGGTCCAAGTCGGACCGTAACGTCGTCGTAAGCTTCTTTCTTTTATGTGCGGGTTATTTGTGTATCGTTCCAGTTACGGTATTGTGCTTTTTTTTTGTTATTTAAATAAGTATACAAGATATGATGTAGGGCGAAATGACAGTAGTTTGTTGGATTATGTATTGGTGGATAAAAGACTGTTGAGTAGACTTCAGGATGTACATGTTTATAGAGGGGCCACAGATATATCAGATCACTTTTTAGTTGTAGCTACACGGAGAGTAAAAGGTAGATGGGATACAAGGAGAATAGAAGCATCAGGGAAGAGAGAGGTGAAGGTTTATAAACTAAAAGATGAGGCAGTTAGGATAAGATATAAACAGCTATTGGAGGATAGATGGGCTAATGAGAGCATAGGCAATGGGGTCGAAGAGGTATGGGGTAGGTCTAAAAATGTAGTGTTAGAGTGTTCAGCAGAAGTTTGTGGTTACAGGAAAGTGGGTGCTGGAGGGAAGAGGAGCGATTGGTGGAAGGATGATGTAAAGAGAGTAGTAAGGGAGAAAAAGTTAGCATATGAGAAGTTTTTACAAAGTAGAAGTGATACAAGGAGTGAAGAGTATATGGACAAAAAGAGAGAGGTTAAGAGAGTGGTGAAGCAATGTAAAAAGAGAACAAATGAGAGAGTGGGTGAGATTTTATCAATAAATTTTGTTGAATATATGAAAAAGTTTTGGAGTGACATTAACAAGTTAAGGAAGTCTAGAGAACAAATCGATTTGTCAGTTCAAAATAGGAGAGGAGAGTTATTAAATGGAGAGTTAGATGTATTGGGGAGATGGAGGGAATATTTTGAGGAATTGTTAAATGTTGATGAAGGTAGGGAAGCTGTGATTTTGTGTATAGGGCAAGGAGGAATAACATCTTGTAGGAGTGAGGAAGAGCCAGTTGTGAGTGCGGGGGAAGTTCATGAGGCAGTAGGTAAAATGAAAGGGGGTAAGGCAGCCGGGATTGATGGGATAAAGATAGAAAAATTAAAAGCAGGTGGGGATATAGTTTTGGAATGGTTGGTGCAATTATTTAATAAATGTATGGAAGAATGTAAGGTACCTAGGGATTGGCAGAGAGCATGCATAGTTCCTTTGTTTAAAGGCAAAGGGGACAAAAGAGAGTGCAAAAATTATAGGGGATAAGTCTGTTGAGTATACCTGGTAAAGTGTATGATAGAGTTAGTATTGAAAGAATTAAGAGTAAGACGGAGAATAGGATAGCAGATGAACAATGAAGCTTTTGGAAAGGTAGGGGGGTGTGTGGACCAGGTGTTTACAGTGAAACATATAAGTGAACAATATATAGATAAGGCTAAAGAGGTTTTTGTGGCATTTATGGATTTGGAAAAGGCGTATGACAGGGTGGATAGGGGAGCAATATGGCAGATGTTGCAGGTGTATGGTGTAGGAGGTAGGTTACTGAAAGCAGTGAAGAGTTTTTACGAGGATAGTGAGGCTCAAGTTAGAGTATGTAGGAAAAAGGGAGATTATTTCCCAGTAAAAGTAGGCCTTAGACAAGGATGTATGATGTCACCGTTGTTGTTTAATATATTTATAGATGGGGTTGTAGGAGAAGTAAATGCGAAGGTCTTGCCAAGAGGCGTGGAGTTAAAAGATAAAGAATCACACATAAAGTGGGAGTTGTCAGAGTTGCTTTTTCCTGATGACACTGTGCTCTTGAGAGATTCTGAAGAGAAGTTGCAGACGTTGGTGGATGAATTTGGTAGGGTATGCAAAAGAAGAAAATTAAAAGTGAATACAGGAAAAAGTAAGGTTATGAGGATAACAAAAAGATTAGGTGATGAAAGATTGGATATCAGATTGGGGGGAGAGAGTATGGAGGAGGTGAATGTATTCAGATATTTGGGAGTGGACATGTCAGCAGAATGGTCTATGAAAGATGAGGTGAATCATAGAATTGATGATGGAAAAAGGGTGAGCAGTGCACTTAGGAGTCTGTGGAGTCAAAGAACTTTGTCCTTGGAGGCAAACAGGGGAATGTATGAGAGTATAGTTTTACCAATGCTCTTATATGGGTGTGAAGCATGGATGATGAATGTTGCAGCGAGGAGAAGGCTGGACGTAGTGGAGATGTCATGTTTGAGGGCGATGTGTGGTGTAAATATAATACAGAGAATTCGTAGTTTGGAAGTTAGGAGGAGGTGCGGGATTACCAAAACTGTTGTCCAGAGGGCTGAGGAAGGGTTGTTGAGGTGGTTCTGACATGTAGAGAGAAAAAAGCGAAACAGAATGATTTCAAGAGTGTATCAGTCTGTAGTGGAAGGAAGGCGGGGTAGGGGTCCGCCTAGGAATGGTTGGAGGGAGGGGGTAAAGGAGGTTTTGTGTATGAGGGGCTTGGACTTCCAGCAGGCATGCGTGAGCGTGTTTGATAGGAGTGAATTTTGACAAATGGTTTTAATACTTGACGTGCTGCTGAAGTGTGAGCAAAGTAACATTTATGAAGGGATTCAGGGAAACCGGCAGGCCGGACTTGAGTCCTGGAGATGGGAAGTACAGTGCCTGCATTCTGAAGGAGGGGTGTTAATGTTAAAGTTTAAAAACTGTCTGTAAAGCACCCTTTTGGCAAAACAGTGGAGTGAATGATGGTGAAAGTTTTTCTTTTTCGGGCCACCCTGCCTTGGTGGGAATCGGCCAGTGTGTTAATAAAAATAATATATATATATATATATATATATATATATATATATATATATATATATATATATATATATATATATACAAACACTGATCTGAAGGAGACTCGAACCTACGAACCTGACAAGGTACGCAGTGCTTTACCAATCTACCCACACGACCAATACCCGTGTACATGAACACGTTTGATCCAAGGCAGCCAGCTTTCAGGGAGAAGCTTACAGCTTTTCATCTCACTGCATGCATCAGCCTTACTAGAGATTTGAACAATGCAAGGAATTCGCAGCATGCGAAATATACACAAACACTGATCTCTGGCTGAAGGAGACTCGAATACCTTGGAGTGTAGCATGAGCTACACGTTTGATCCAAGGCAGCCAGCTTTCAGGGAGAAGGCTTACAGCTTTTCATCTCATCCCCTGCATGCATCAGCCTTACTAGAGATTTGAACAATGCAAGGAATTCGCGAGAGCATGCGAAATATACACAAACACTGATCTCTGGCTGAAGGAGACTCGAACCTACGAACCTTAGGACAAGGTACGCAGTGCTTTACCAATCTACCCACACTGGACCAATACCTTGGCGTGTAGCATGAGCTACACGTTTGATCCAAGGCAGCCAGCTTTCAGGGAGAAGGCTTACAGCTTTTCATCTCATCCCCTGCATGCATCAGCCTTACTAGAGATTTGAACAATGCAAGGAATTCGCGAGAGCATGCGAAATATACACAAACACTGATCTCTGGCTGAAGGAGACTCGAACCTACGAACCTTAGGACAAGGTACGCAGTGCTTTACCAATCTACCCACATTGGACCAATACCTTGGTGTCTACACGTTTGATCCCAGGCAGCCAGCTTACAGCTTTTCATCTCATCCCCTGCATGCATCAGCCTTACTAGAGATTTGAACAATGCAAGGAATTCGCGAGAGCATGCGAAATATACACAAACACTGATCTCTGGCTGAAGGAGACTCGAACCTACGAACCTTAGGACAAGGTACGCAGTGCTTTACCAATCTACCCACACTGGACCAATACCTTGGCGTGTAGCATGAGCTACACGTTTGATCCAAGGCAGCCAGCTTTCAGGGAGAAGGCTTACAGCTTTTCATCTCATCCCCTGCATGCATCAGCCTTACTAGAGATTTGAACAATGCAAGGAATTCGCGAGAGCATGCGAAATATACACAAACACTGATCTCTGGCTGAAGGAGACTCGAACCTACGAACCTTAGGACAAGGTACGCAGTGCTTTACCAATCTACCCACACTGGACCAATACCTTGGCGTGTAGCATGAGCTACATGTTTGATCCAAGGCAGCCAGCTTTCAGGGAGAAGTGTTTGTGTATATTTCGCATGCTCTCGCGAATTCCTTGCATTGTTCAAATCTCTAGTAAGGCTGATGCATGCAGGGGATGAGATGAAAAGCTGTAAGCCTTCTCCCTGAAAGCTGGCTGCCTTGGATCAAACGTGTAGCTCATGCTACACGCCAAGGTATTGGTCCAGTGTGGGTAGATTAGTAAAGCACTGCGTACCTTGTCCTAAGGTTCGTAGGTTCGAGTCTCCTTCAGCCAGAGATCAGTGTTTGTGTATATTTCGCATGCTCTCGCGAATTCCTTGCATTGTTCAAATCTCTAGTAAGGCTGATGCATGCAGGGGATGAGACGAAAAGCTGTAAGCCTTCTCCCTGAAAGCTGGCTGCCTTGGATCAAACGTGTAGCTCATGCTACACGCCAAGGTATTGGTCCAGTGTGGGTAGATTGGTAAAGCACTGCGAACCTTGTCCTAAGGTTCGTAGGTTCGAGTCTCCTTCAGCCAGAGATCAGTGTTTGTGTATATTTCGCATGCTCTCGCGAATTCCTTGCATTGTTCAAATCTCTAGTAAGGCTGATGCATGCAGGGGATGAGATGAAAAGCTGTAAGCCTTCTCCCTGAAAGCTGGCTGCCTTGGATCAAACGTGTAGCTCATGCTACACGCCAAGGTATTGGTCCAGTGTGGGTAGATTGGTAAAGCACTGCGTACCTTGTCCTAAGGTTCGTAGGTTCGAGTCTCCTTCAGCCAGAGATCAGTGTTTGTGTATATTTCGCATGCTCTCGCGAATTCCTTGCATTGTTCAAATCTCTAGTAAGGCTGATGCATGCAGGGGATGAGATGAAAAGCTGTAAGCCTTCTCCCTGAAAGCTGGCTGCCTTGGATCAAACGTGTAGCTCATGCTACACGCTAAGGTATTGGTCCAGTGTGGGTAGATTGGTAAAGCACTGCGTACCTTGTCCTAAGGTTCGTAGGTTCGAGTCTCCTTCAGCCAGAGATCAGTGTTTGTGTATATTTCGCATGCTCTCGCGAATTCCTTGCATTGTTCAAATCTCTAGTAAGGCTGATGCATGCAGGGGATGAGATGAAAAGCTGTAAGCCTACTCCCTGAAAGCTGGCTGCCTTGGATCAAACGTGTAGACGCCAAGGTATTGGTCCAGTGTGGGTAGATTGGTAAAGCACTGCGTACCTTGTCCTAAGGTTCGTAGGTTCGAGTCTCCTTCAGCCAGAGATCAGTGTTTGCGTATATTTCGCATGCTCTCGCGAATTCCTTGCATTGTTCAAATCTCTAGTAAGGCTGATGCATGCAGGGGATGAGATGAAAAGCTGTAAGCCTTCTCCCTGAAAGCTGGCTGCCTTGGATCAAACGTGTAGCTCATGCTACACTCCAAGGTATTGGTCCAGTGTGGGTAGATTGGTAAAGCACTGCGTACCTTGTCCTAAGGTTCGTAGGTTCGAGTCTCCTTCAGCCAGAGATCAGTGTTTGTGTATATTTCGCATGCTCTCGCGAATTCCTTGCATTGTTCAAATCTCTAGTAAGGCTGATGCATGCAGGGGATGAGATGAAAAGCTGTAAGCCTTCTCCCTGAAAGCTGGCTGCCTTGGATCAAACGTGTAGCTCATGCTACACGCCAAGGTATTGGTCCAGTGTGGGTAGATTGGTAAAGCACTGCGTACCTTGTCCTAAGGTTCGTAGGTTCGAGTCTCCTTCAGCCAGAGATCAGTGTTTGTGTATATTTCGCATGCTCTCGCGAATTCCTTGCATTGTTCAAATCTCTAGTAAGGCTGATGCATGCAGGGGATGAGATGAAAAGCTGTAAGCCTTCTCCCTGAAAGCTGGCTGCCTTGGATCAAACGTGTAGCTCATGCTACACGCCAAGGTATTGGTCCAGTGTGGGTAGATTGGTAAAGCACTGCGTACCTTGTCCTAAGGTTCGTAGGTTCGAGTCTCCTTCAGCCAGAGATCAGTGTTTGTGTATATTTCGCATGCTCTCGCGAATTCCTTGCATTGTTCAAATCTCTAGTAAGGCTGATGCATGCAGGGGATGAGATGAAAAGCTGTAAGCCTTCTCCCTGAAAGCTGGCTGCCTTGGATCAAACTTGTAGCTCATGATACACGCTAAGGTATTGGTCCAGTGTGGGTAGATTGGTAAAGCACTGCGTACCTTGTCCTAAGGTTCGTAGGTTCGAGTCTCCTTCAGCCAGAGATCAGTGTTTGTGTATATTTCGCATGCTCTCGCGAATTCCTTGCATTGTTCAAATCTCTAGTAAGGCTGATGCATGCAGGGGATGAGATGAAAAGCTGTAAGCCTACTCCCTGAAAGCTGGCTGCCTTGGATCAAACGTGTAGACGCCAAGGTATTGGTCCAGTGTGGGTAGATTGGTAAAGCACTGCGTACCTTGTCCTAACGTTCGTAGGTTCGAGTCTCCTTCAGCCAGAGATCAGTGTTTGTGTATATTTCGCATGCTCTCGCGAATTCCTTGCATTGTTCAAATCTCTAGTAAGGCTGATGCATGCAGGGGATGAGATGAAAAGCTGTAAGCCTTCTCCCTGAAAGCTGGCTGCCTTGGATCAAACGTGTAGCTCATGCTACACGCCAAGGTATTGGTCCAGTGTGGGTAGATTGGTAAAGCACTGCGTACCTTGTCCTAAGGTTCGTAGGTTCGAGTCTCCTTCAGCCAGAGATCAGTGTTTGTGTATATTTCGCATGCTCTCGCGAATTCCTTGCATTGTTCAAATCTCTAGTAAGGCTGATGCATGCAGGGGATGAGATGAAAAGCTGTAAGCCTTCTCCCTGAAAGCTGGCTGCCTTGGATCAAACGTGTAGCTCATGCTACACTCCAAGGTATTGGTCCAGTGTGGGTAGATTGGTAAAGCACTGCGTACCTTGTCCTAAGGTTCGTAGGTTCGAGTCTCCTTCAGCCAGAGATCAGTGTTTGTGTATACTTCGCATGCTCTCGCGAATTCCTTGCATTGTTCAAATCTCTAGTAAGGCTGATGCATGCAGGGGATGAGATGAAAAGCTGTAAGCCTTCTCCCTGAAAGCTGGCTGCCTTGGATCAAACGTGTAGCTCATGCTACACGCCAAGGTATTGGTCCAGTGTGGGTAGATTGGTAAAGCACTGCGTACCTTGTCCTAAGGTTCGTAGGTTCGAGTCTCCTTCAGCCAGAGATCAGTGTTTGTGTATATTTCGCATGCTCTCGCGAATTCCTTGCATTGTTCAAATCTCTAGTAAGGCTGATGCATGCAGGGGATGAGATGAAAAGCTGTAAGCCTTCTCCCTGAAAGCTGGCTGCCTTGGATCAAACGTGTAGCTCATGCTACACGCTAAGGTATTGGTCCAGTGTGGGTAGATTGGTAAAGCACTGCGTACCTTGTCCTAAGGTTCGTAGGTTCGAGTCTCCTTCAGCCAGAGATCAGTGTTTGTGTATATTTCGCATTCTCTCGCGAATTCCTTGCATTGTTCAAATCTCTAGTAAGGCTGATGCATGCAGGGGATGAGATGAAAAGCTGTAAGCCTACTCCCTGAAAGCTGGCTGCCTTGGATCAAACGTGTAGACGCCAAGGTATTGGTCCAGTGTGGGTAGATTGGTAAAGCACTGCGTACCTTGTCCTAAGGTTCGTAGGTTCGAGTCTCCTTCAGCCAGAGATCAGTGTTTGTGTATATTTCGCATGCTCTCGCGAATTCCTTGCATTGTTCAAATCTCTAGTAAGGCTGATGCATGCAGGGGATGAGATGAAAAGCTGTAAGCCTTCTCCCTGAAAGCTGGCTGCCTTGGATCAAACGTGTAGCTCATGCTACACGCCAAGGTATTGGTCCAGTGTGGGTAGATTGGTAAAGCACTGCGTACCTTGTCCTAAGGTTCGTAGGTTCGAGTCTCCTTCAGCCAGAGATCAGTGTTTGTGTATATTTCGCATGCTCTCGCGAATTCCTTGCATTGTTCAAATCTCTAGTAAGGCTGATGCATGCAGGGGATGAGATGAAAAGCTGTAAGCCTTCTCCCTGAAAGCTGGCTGCCTTGGATCAAACGTGTAGCTCACGCTACACGCCAAGGTATTGGTCCAGTGTGGGTAGATTGGTAAAGCACTGCGTACCTTGTCCTAAGGTTCGTAGGTTCGAGTCTCCTTCAGCCAGAGATCAGTGTTTGTGTATATTTCGCATGCTCTCGCGAATTCCTTGCATTGTTCAAATCTCTAGTAAGGCTGATGCATGCAGGGGATGAGATGAAAAGCTGTAAGCCTTCTCCCTGAAAGCTGGCTGCCTTGGATCAAACGTGTAGCTCATGCTACACGCCAAGGTATTGGTCCAGTGTGGGTAGATTGGTAAAGCACTGCGTACCTTGTCCTAAGGTTCGTAGGTTCGAGTCTCCTTCAGCCAGAGATCAGTGTTTGTGTATATTTCGCATGCTCTCGCGAATTCCTTGCATTGTTCAAATCTCTAGTAAGGCTGATGCATGCAGGGGATGAGATGAAAAGCTGTAAGCCTTCTCCCTGAAAGCTGGCTGCCTTGGATCAAACGTGTAGCTCATGCTACACGCTAAGGTATTGGTCCAGTGTGGGTAGATTGGTAAAGCACTGCGTACCTTGTCCTAAGGTTCGTAGGTTCGAGTCTCCTTCAGCCAGAGATCAGTGTTTGTGTATATTTCGCATGCTCTCGCGAATTCCTTGCATTGTTCAAATCTCTAGTAAGGCTGATGCATGCAGGGGATGAGATGAAAAGCTGTAAGCCTACTCCCTGAAAGTTGGCTGCCTTGGATCAAACGTGTAGACGCCAAGGTATTGGTCCAGTGTGGGTAGATTGGTAAAGCACTGCGTACCTTGTCCTAAGGTTCGTAGGTTCGAGTCTCCTTCAGCCAGAGATCAGTGTTTGTGTATATTTCGCATGCTCTCGCGAATTCCTTGCATTGTTCAAATCTCTAGTAAGGCTGATGCATGCAGGGGATGAGATGAAAAGCTGTAAGCCTTCTCCCTGAAAGCTGGCTGCCTTGGATCAAACGTGTAGCTCATGCTACACGCCAAGGTATTGGTCCAGTGTGGGTAGATTGGTAAAGCACTGCGTACCTTGTCCTAAGGTTCGTAGGTTCGAGTCTCCTTCAGCCAGAGATCAGTGTTTGTGTATATTTCGCATGCTCTCGCGAATTCCTTGCATTGTTCAAATCTCTAGTAAGGCTGATGCATGCAGGGGATGAGATGAAAAGCTGTAAGCCTTCTCCCTGAAAGCTGGCTGCCTTGGATCAAACGTGTAGCTCACGCTACACGCCAAGGTATTGGTCCAGTGTGGGTAGATTGGTAAAGCACTGCGTACCTTGTCCTAAGGTTCGTAGGTTCGAGTCTCCTTCAGCCAGAGATCAGTGTTTGTGTATATTTCGCATGCTCTCGCGAATTCCTTGCATTGTTCAAATCTCTAGTAAGGCTGATGCATGCAGGGGATGAGATGAAAAGCTGTAAGCCTTCTCCCTGAAAGCTGGCTGCCTTGGATCAAACGTGTAGCTCATGCTACACGCCAAGGTATTGGTCCAGTGTGGGTAGATTGGTAAAGCACTGCGTACCTTGTCCTAAGGTTCGTAGGTTCGAGTCTCCTTCAGCCAGAGATCAGTGTTTGTGTATATTTCGCATGCTCTCGCGAATTCCTTGCATTGTTCAAATCTCTAGTAAGGCTGATGCATGCAGGGGATGAGATGAAAAGCTGTAAGCCTTCTCCCTGAAAGTTGGCTGCCTTGGATCAAACGTGTAGCTCATGCTACACGCTAAGGTATTGGTCCAGTGTGGGTAGATTGGTAAAGCACTGCGTACCTTGTCCTAAGGTTCGTAGGTTCGAGTCTCCTTCAGCCAGAGATCAGTGTTTGTGTATATTTCGCATGCTCTCGCGAATTCCTTGCATTGTTCAAATCTCTAGTAAGGCTGATGCATGCAGGGGATGAGATGAAAAGCTGTAAGCCTACTCCCTGAAAGCTGGCTGCCTTGGATCAAACGTGTAGACGCCAAGGTATTGGTCCAGTGTGGGTAGATTGGTAAAGCACTGCGTACCTTGTCCTAAGGTTCGTAGGTTCGAGTCTCCTTCAGCCAGAGATCAGTGTTTGTGCATATTTCGCATGCTCTCGCGAATTCCTTGCATTGTTCAAATCTCTAGTAAGGCTGATGCATGCAGGGGATGAGATGAAAAGCTGTAAGCCTTCTCCCTGAAAGCTGGCTGCCTTGGATCAAACGTGTAGCTCATGCTACACGCCAAGGTATTGGTCCAGTGTGGGTAGATTGGTAAAGCACTGCGTACCTTGTCCTAAGGTTCGTAGGTTCGAGTCTCCTTCAGCCAGAGATCAGTGTTTGTGTATATTTCGCATGCTCTCGCGAATTCCTTGCATTGTTCAAATCTCTAGTAAGGCTGATGCATGCAGGGGATGAGATGAAAAGCTGTAAGCCTTCTCCCTGAGAGCTGGCTGCCTTGGATCAAACGTGTAGCTCACGCTACACGCCAAGGTATTGGTCCAGTGTGGGTAGATTGGTAAAGCACTGCGTACCTTGTCCTAAGGTTCGTAGGTTCGAGTCTCCTTCAGCCAGAGATCAGTGTTTGTGTATATTTCGCATGCTCTCGCGAATTCCTTGCATTGTTCAAATCTCTAGTAAGGCTGATGCATGCAGGGGATGAGATGAAAAGCTGTAAGCCTTCTCCCTGAAAGCTGGCTGCCTTGGATCAAACGTGTAGCTCATGCTACACGCCAAGGTATTGGTCCAGTGTGGGTAGATTGGTAAAGCACTGCGTACCTTGTCCTAAGGTTCGTAGGTTCGAGTCTCCTTCAGCCAGAGATCAGTGTTTGTGTATATTTCGCATGCTCTCGCGAATTCCTTGCATTGTTCAAATCTCTAGTAAGGCTGATGCATGCAGGGGATGAGATGAAAAGCTGTAAGCCTTCTCCCTGAAAGCTGGCTGCCTTGGATCAAACGTGTAGCTCATGCTACACGCTAAGGTATTGGTCCAGTGTTGGTAGATTGGTAAAGCACTGCGTACCTTGTCCTAAGGTTCGTAGGTTCGAGTCTCCTTCAGCCAGAGATCAGTGTTTGTGTATATTTCGCATGCTCTCGCGAATTCCTTGCATTGTTCAAATCTCTAGTAAGGCTGATGCATGCAGGGGATGAGATGAAAAGCTGTAAGCCTACTCCCTGAAAGCTGGCTGCCTTGGATCAAACGTGTAGACGCCAAGGTATTGGTCCAGTGTGGGTAGATTGGTAAAGCACTGCGTACCTTGTCCTAAGGTTCGTAGGTTCGAGTCTCCTTCAGCCAGAGATCAGTGTTTGTGCATATTTCGCATGCTCTCGCGAATTCCTTGCATTGTTCAAATCCCTAGTAAGGCTGATGCATGCAGGGGATGAGATGAAAAGCTGTAAGCCTTCTCCCTGAAAGCTGGCTGCCTTGGATCAAACGTGTAGCTCATGCTACACGCCAAGGTATTGGTCCAGTGTGGGTAGATTGGTAAAGCACTGCGTACCTTGTCCTAAGGTTCGTAGGTTCGAGTCTCCTTCAGCCAGAGATCAGTGTTTGTGTATATTTCGCATGCTCTCGCGAATTCCTTGCATTGTTCAAATCTCTAGTAAGGCTGATGCATGCAGGGGATGAGATGAAAAGCTGTAAGCCTTCTCCCTGAAAGCTGGCTGCCTTGGATCAAACGTGTAGCTCATGCTACACGCCAAGGTATTGGTCCAGTGTGGGTAGATTGGTAAAGCACTGCGTACCTTGTCCTAAGGTTCGTAGGTTCGAGTCTCCTTCAGCCAGAGATCAGTGTTTGTGTATATTTCGCATGCTCTCGCGAATTCCTTGCATTGTTCAAATCTCTAGTAAGGCTGATGCATGCATTGGATGAGATGAAAAGCTGCAAGCCTTCTCCCTGAAAGCTGGCTGCCTTGGATCAAACGTGTAGCTCACGCTACACGCCAAGGTATTGGTCCAGTGTGGGTAGATTGGTAAAGCACTGCGTACCTTGCCCTAAGGTTCGTAGGTTCGAGTCTCCTTCAGCCAGAGATCAGTGTTTGTGTATATTTCGCATGCTCTCGCGAATTCCTTGCATATATATATATATATATGTATATATATATATATATATATATATATATATATATATATATATATATACAAATAAACGCAGATGGGCGACCTTCACTATGCAGGACAAGCCACACTTCTCAGTGCGTCATCAGGAGCTGTGCAATCTTGCAAGTGAGAAACAAAAGCAGGGAGTAGCGTAGGTGTCACTGGCCATGGTTACCCTTAGACTGGGTTAGTGGTCGGTACCAACCCCACGTTACCATCATCTCCCTACAACCCATATGTTGTAGGAGGGTTTCTGAGATGTCAAGAAGGAAATTATAAGATATGAAATGCCAGCCCTAAGCTTTTTCTATTCGTTTATAACAGGTCATGTTGTTTGAGAAAGTAAGTTTCTCGTTAGCTACTGTAGACATGGATAGCTATTATTCTGTGTGACCTTTTCAAATAATGAAAGAAAGGAATACAATGTGTTCTTTGTCCGTTTATATGTTCTTCTGGATTCTCGAATGTTCCACCGATGTTCTCAGACGTATCTCTTCCTAAATATTGTCTATTATTTTCTCAGTGGCTGTTAATGTTCCATACATGGGGACTTCTATGCCTATCCAATAATATTTCTATGATCTAAATTCTACTAATACCCTTTAACCTTTCCTTATGTTATCTTGTGTGATTGTCACTGTATGGTACATTAACAGCTACAGGCGTTATATAACCATCAAAACTGACGTGTTGTGAAGTTTTGGTACGTAGACACTGGACGGGCGTCACCAATACATCAACCCACCTGGCATAATGAACAATCCTATGATTTTGTATAGCATTGTTGTTTAAGATTGTGTACAATGGACTCTACTAAATAATGAACAGTCCTATAATTTTGTGTAGCATTGTTGTTTAAGATTATGTACAATGTACTCTACTAAATAATGAACAGTCCTATGATTTTGTGTAGAATTGTTGTTTAAGATTATGTACAGTGGACTCTACTAAATAATGAACAGTCCTATAATTTTGTGTAGCATTGTTGTTTAAGATTATGTACAATGTACTCTACTAAATAATGAACAGTCCTATGATTTTGTGTAGAATTGTTGTTTAAGATTATGTACAATGTACTCTACTAAATAACTATCGAGCTTGAATAACCCATAATTTGAGCTGTATACTGTATTCCTTTCATGTTTTAAGAGGGAAGATTCAATTATGTTTCTTTCCATGACAGAACTGTTTGGTACTATAATCTGGGCAGTGGGTGATTACATGCACTAACGTGGTTAATGATATCGTTCGATTCCTGCCCTGTCCTGACTGAGTATTTATGATAGGCAATTCTGCTTTCCAGAAATTTACATGTTTGACCGATATATGAGAGAGGACACTGAGTGCATGGGACCTTGTAAACCCCACCAACTTTGTTGGAGGGTGTGTTTTTAATCAGCGTTTGTTTCACTCTCCCCGTGTTTTTGAAAGCAAGGTTTATATTGATCTTTTTAAATGCCTCACGCAGGCAAGCCAGGTTCTCATTGTATGGTAAAACTAGTACGTTTTTCCTGGCCATCATTTCTTGAGGTTCAGTCCTGTAGAAAGTCTTTTTTGCTGACACTGGTGCCTTCTGATTTCTTCCTCTAGGTACTCTGGAATGCAGATGCACAATGCTCTCAAGAACATTGTAAAGAACACACTCCTTCTTACCCTGGTTTCGTGGTTGGAATAGTAGTGAATGTATGACGACATATTGGTGGACTTCCCATAGACTGTGAAATTCCTATCGACCCGATGGATTAAAACATCTGGGAACGGCAAAGTTTTATTTATTTCATGTTCTGTGGTGAACTTAATGGAAGGTACTAAGCCATTGAGACTGGGAAGAAACTCATTCATGCAGTGATCATTAGGCCACAGGCAAAGAACATCATCTACGTATCTGAACCAACTGACTTTATTTAGAAGAACGTGTTTAAGAAGTATGGTCTCTTACAATTCCATATATAGGTTGCTGAGTGTCTACGTACCAAAACTTCACAACGTCCTCAGTTTTGATGGTTACATAACGCTTGTAGCTGTTAATGTACCATACAGTGACAATCACACAAGGTAATGTAAGGAACGGTTAAAAGGTATTAGTAGAATTTAGACCATAGAAATATTATTGGATAGCCATAGAAGTCCCCATGTATGGCCTATTAACACCCACTGAAAAAATAGTAGACAATATTTAGGAAGAGATACTTCTGAGTACATGGGTAGAACATTCCAGTACCCCAGAGCAGGATATTTAAACGGACAAAGAACATATTGTATTCCTTTCTTTCATTATTTGAAAAGGTCACACAGAATAATAGCTATCCATGTCTGCAGTAGCTAACAAGAAACTTATTTTCTCAAACAACATGACCTATTATAAACGATTAGAAAAAGCTTAGGGCTGGCTCTTCATATCTTATAATTTCCTACTTGACATCTCAGAAACCTTCCTACCCCATATGGGTGGTAGGGGGATAATGTAGGGTGGGGTTGGCACCGACCACCTACCCAGTCTAAGAGTAACCTTGCCGGTGACACCTACGCTACTCTGAGACTTCTCTTCCTGATTTGGTTGATCCCTTGCAAGATTGCACAGCTCCTGATGACGCACTGAGAAGTGTGAAAGTATTTTAGCTAAAGATTTCCATCCCCCCGTGTGGGAGAGGAATAAATGGGATTAGGTCAGGGGTTTCAAATAGAGTTAGAGCTAAAGAAGGAGTAGCAATAATGTTGAAGGATAAGCTATGGCAGGAAAAGAGGGACTATAAATGTATTAATTCAAGAATTATGTGGAGTAAAACAAAGGTTGGATGTGAGAAGTGGGTTATAGTAAGCGTATATGCACCTGGAGAAGAGGGAAGTGTAGAAAAGAGAGAGAGATTTTGGGAAATGTTGAGTGAATGCGTGGGGAGTTTTGAACCAAGTGTGAGAGTGATGGTGGTTGGGGATTTCAATGCTAAGGTGGGCAAAAATGTTGTGGAGGGAGTAGTAGGTAAATTTGGGGTGCCAGGGGTAAATGAAAATGGGGAGCCTTTAATTGAGCTATGTGTAGAAAGAGGTTTGGTAATAAGTAATACATATTTTATGAAGAAGTGGATAAATAAATATACAAGGTATGATATAGCAACTAATGAAAGTAGTTTGTTAGATTATGTATTGGTGGATAAAAGGTTGATGGGTAGGCTCCAGGATGTACACTTTTATAGAGGGACAACTGACATATCAAATCATTATTTAATTGTAGCTTCAGTTCGAGTAAGAGGTAGATGAGAAAAGAGGAAAATGGCAACAACAAGTAAGAGGAAGGTGAAAGTGTATAATCTATGGGAGGAGGAAGTTCGGGTGAGATATAAGCAACCATTGGCAGAAAGGTGGGCTGGTGCAAATATGAGTAGGGGGGGAGGGTTGAAGAGTGTTTGAATAATTTTTAAAAATGCAGTATTAGAATATGGGGCAGAAGCTTGTGGTTATAGGAGGGTGGGTGCAGAAGGAAACAGGAGTGATTGGTGGATTGATGAAGTAAAGGGTGTGATAAGAGAGAAAAAGTTAGCTGATGAGAGGTTTTTACAAAACAGAAGTGTTATAAGAAGAGTAGAGCATATGGAGATTAAAGTTAAGACACTTGTGCAACATCTGGTTATCTTTATTGTAAACGTTTCGCCATCCAGTGGCTTTATCAACACAAATTCTTGGACATAATTAGAAAACAGAAAAACTATATACAAAAGATGAGGTAATCAGTCCCTCAGCCTAGGAGGTGGTGTTTACAACACCGTGGTGGTAAACACCAGGTGGTTGTAAACACCACCTCCTAGGCTGAGGGACTGATTACCTCATCTTTTGTATATAGTTCTTCTGTTTTCTAATTATGTCCAAGAATTTGTATTGATAAAGCCACTGGATGGCGAAACGTTTACAATAAAGATAACCAGATGTTGCACAAGTGTCTTAACTTTCATCTTGTCGGTATTGTATACCTGTCTTGCACATATGGAGATTAAAAGAAAGGTGAAGAGAGTGGTGAGAGAGTGCTAAAGGAGAGCAGATGATAGAGTGGGAGAGGCACTGTCAAGAAATTTTGATGAAAATAAGAAAAATTTTTGGAGTGAGTTAAACAAGTTAAGAAAGCCTATTGAACGAATGGATTTGTCAGATAAAAACAGAATAGGGGAGTTAGTAGATGGGCAGATGGAGGTATTGGGTAGATGGCGAGAATATTTTGAGGAACTTCTAAATGTCGACGAAGAAAGGGAGGCGGTAATTTCATGCACAGGCCAGGGATGTATACCATCTTTTAGGAGTGAAGAAGAACAGGATGTGAGTATGGGGGAGGTGCATGAGGCATTACGTAAAGCAGCTGGAACTGACAGGATCATGACAGAAATGTTAAAAGCAGGGGGGAATATAGTGTTGGAGTGGTTTGTATTTTTGTTTAATAAATATATGAAAGAGGGGAAGGTACCTAGGGATTGGCGGAGTGCATGTATAGTCCCTTTATATAAAGGGAAGGGGAACAAAAGAGATTGTAAAAATTATAGAGGAATAAGGTTACTGAGTATACCAGGAAAAGTGTACGGTATGGTTATAATTGAAAGAATTAGAGGTAAGACAGAATGTAGGATGGCGGATTAGCAAGTAGGTTTTAGAGTGGCTAGGGGATGTGTAGCTCAAGTGTTTACATTGAAACATATATATATATATATATATATATATATATATATATATATATATATATATATATATATATATATATATATATATAATATATATATATATATATATATATATATATATATATATATATATATATATATATATATATATATATATGAACAGTATTTAGATAAAGGTAGGGAAGTTTTTATTGCATTTTTGGATTTAGAAAAGGCATGTGATAGAGTGGATAGGGGAGCAATGCGGCAGATGCTGCAAGTATATGGAATAGGTGGTAAGTTACTCAATGCCATAAAGAGGTTTTTATGAGGATAGTGAGGCTCAGGTTAGGGTGTGAAGAAGAGAGGGAAACTACTTCCCGGTAAAAGTAGGTCTTAGACAGGGATGTATAATGTCACCATGGTTGTTTAATATATTTATAGATGTGGTTGTAAGAGAAGTAAATGCTAGGTTGTTCGGGAGAGGGGTGAGATTAAATTATGGGGAAAGAAATACAAAATGGGATTTGACACAGTTGCTTTTTGCTGATGATACCTCACTCACCTAACTCACACATAATCACTGTTTTTGCAGAGATGCTCAGAATGCAACAGTTTAGAAGCATATACATATAAAGATACACGACATATCCTTCCATACCGCTAATATCCCGAACCCCTCCTTTAGAGTGCAGGCATTGTACTTCCCATTTCCAGGACTCAAGTCTGGATATATAAAAATAACCGGTTTCCCTGAATCCCTTATCTAAATGTTACCCTGCTCACACTCCAACAGACCCTCAGGTCCCAAATACCATTCGTCTCCATTCGCTCCTATCGAACACACTCATGCACACCTGCTGGAAGTCCAAGCCCCTCGCCCACAAAACTCCCTTACCCCTTCCTTCCAACCTTTTCGAGGACGACCCATACCCTGCCTTCCTTCCCCTACAGATTTATACGCTCTCCGTGTCATTCTACTTTGATTCATTTTCTCTAAATGACCAAGCCACCTCAACAACCCATCTTCAGCCCTCTGACTAATACTTTTATTAACTCCACACCCTCTCCTAATTTCCACACTCCGAATTTTCTGCATAATATTTACACCTCACATTGTCCTTAGACAGGACATCTCCACTGCCTCCAACCACCTCCTCGCTGCTGCATTCACAACCCAAGCTTCACACCCATATAAGAGTGTTGGTACTACTATACTTTCATACATTGCCTTCTTTGCCTCCATAGATTGCGTTTTTTGTCTCCACGTATACCTCAATGCACCACTCACCTATTTTCCCTCATCAATTCTATGATTAACCTCATCCTTCATAAATCCATCTGCCGACACGTGAAAACATTCACTTCTTCCATACTCATCCTCCCCAATTTGATATCCAATTTTTCTTTATCTAAATCATTTGATACCCTTATCAAGTTTCTCTTTTCTATGTTTACTTTCAACTTTCTACCTTTACACACACTCCCAAACTCATCCACTAAGCTTTGCAATTTTTCTTAGAATCTTCCATAAGCACAGCATCATCAGCAAAAAGCAACTCTGTCAATTCCCATTTTGTATTTAATTCCCAATAATTTAATCCCACCCATCTCCTGAACACACTAGCATTTACTTCTCTTACAACCCCATCTATAAATATTTTAAACAACCATGGTGACATTACACATCCCTGTCTTAGACCTACTTTTACTGGGAAGTAGTCTCCCTCTCTGCTACACACCCTAACCTGAACCTCACTATCCTCATTAAAATTCTTTACAGCATTTAGTAACTTACCACCTATTCCACATACTTGCAACATATGCCACATTGCTCCCCTATCCACTCTATCATATGCCTTTTCTAAATCCAAAAATGCAATAAAATCTTCCCTACCTTTATCTAAATACTGTTCATATACATATCCCCTACCCACTCTGAAATCTCCTTGCTCATCCGCAATCCTACATTCTGTCTTAACTCTAATTCTTTCAATTATAACCCTACCATACACTTTTCCTGGTATACTCAGCAAACTTATTCCTCTATAATTTTTGCAATCTCTTTTGTCCCCTTTCCCTTTATATAAATGGACTATACATGCTCTATGCCAATTCATAGGTACCTTCCCCTCTTTCATACATTTATTAAACAAAAATGCCAATCACTCCAACACTATATTCCTCCCTGCTTTTAACATTTCTGTCCTGATCCCGTCAGTTCCAGCTGCTTTACCCCCTTTTCATTCTACGTAATGCCTCACACACCTCCACCACACTCACATCCTGTTTTTCTTCACTCCTAAAAGATTGTATATCTCCCTGGTTAGTGCATGAAATTACCGCTTCCCTTTCTTCGTCGACATTTAAAAGTTCCTCAAAATATTTTCGCCACCTTCCCAAAACCTCCATCTCCCCATCTACTAACTCCCCTACTCTGTTTTTAACTGACAAATCCATTCGTTCTCTAGGCTTTTTTAACTTGTTTAATTCACTCCAAAATTTTTTCTTATTTTCATTAAAATTTCTTGACAGTGCCTCTCCCACTCTATCATCTGCTCTCCTTTAGCACTCTCTCACCACTCTCTTCACATTTCTTTTACTCTTCATATACTCTACTCTTCTTATAACACTTATGCTTTGTAAAAACCTCTCATAAGCTAACTTTTTCTATTTTATTACACCCTTTACTTCTTCATTCGACCAATTACTCCTCTTTCCTGCTGCAGCCACCCTCCTACAACTACAAACTTCTGCCCCACATTCTAGTACTGCATTTTTAAAACTATTCCAACCTTCTTCAAGCCCCCCACTAATCATACTTGCACCAGCCCACCTTTATGCCAATAGCTGCTTATATGCCACCCGATCTTCCTCTTCCCTTAGTTTATACACTTTCACCTCCCTCTTACTTGTTGTTGCCATTTTCCTCTTTTCCAGTCTACCTCTTTTCTCCTTTGTATGGACTGATGAAGCCACTGTGTGGCGAAACGTTTCCTCATTAAAGATACCTAAGTGTTTCACAAGTGTCTAATTTATCAAGGTGATGCGTACATTGTGCTGTCTCTGGAGGCGGTACAAGGTTCGTAGTGTCGAGTCCTGGCCTGCCGCAGTTTGGTATATGTTTTAAAATCACTTGTTTCATGATTTCATTGCTATATAGACTGCTTGTTGAGGCGGGTATTCAAACAGGATGAGGCTGAAATTAATCCTTTAGATACCACTGCCACGAGTGTCCTCGGGCCAAGGCAAACACAATAGCTACATGATGTGTGCTTGGTTCCTGTAGGATCAGTGGCGTAGTGGCAAGGTGATGCATTTATATATATATATATATATATATATATATATATATATATATATATATATATATACATATATATATATATATATATATATACATATATATATATACACATATATATATATATATATACATATATATATATATATATATATATACATATATATATATACACATATATATATATATATATATATATCTACATGTATATATATATATACATATATATATATATATATATATATATATATATAAGAAACAAGTCGGCCGTCTCCCACCGAGGCAGTGTGACCCAAAAAGAAAGAAAATCCCCCAAAAGAAAATACTTTTCGTCATTCAACACTTTCATCTCTCTCACACATAATCACTGATTTTGCAGAGGCGCTCAGAACACAACAGTTTAGAAGTATATACGTATAAAGATACACAACATATCCCTCCAAACTGCCAATATCCCAAACCCCTCCTTTAGAGTGCAGGCATTGTACTTCCCATTTCCAGGACTCAAGTCAGGTTATATAAAAATAACCAGTTTCCCTGAATCCCTTAACTAAATATTACCCTGCTCACACTCCAACAGATCGTCAGGTCCCAAATGCCATTCGTCTCCATTCACTCCTCTAGAACACGCTCATGCACGCCTGCTTTAAGTCCAAGCCCATCGCCCACAAAACCTCCCTTACCCCTTCCTTCCAACCTTTTCGAGGACGACCCATACCCCAGGTTCCTTCCCCTACAGATTTATACGCTCTCCATGTCATTCTACTTTGATCCATTCACTCTAAATGACCAAACCACCTCAACAACCCCTCTTTAGCCCTCTGACTAATACTTTTATTAACTCCACACCTTATATATATATATATATATATATATATATATATATATATATATATATATACATTATATATATATGTGTGTGTGTGTGTGTGTGTGTGTGTGTGTGTGTGTATGTGTGTGTGTATGTATGTGTATGTGTATGTGTGTGTGTGTGTGTGTGTGTGTGTGTGTGTGTGTGTGTGTGTGTGTGTGTGTGTGTGTGTGTGTATGTGTGTGTATGTGTGTGTGTGTGTGTGTGTGTGTGTGTGTGTGTGTGTGTATGTGTGTGTGTGTGTGTGTGTGTGTGTGTGTGTGTGTGTACTCACCTATTTGTACTCACCTATTTGTGGTTGCAGGGGTCGAGTCGCAGCTCCTGGCCCCGCCTCTTCGCTGATTGCTACTAGGTCCTCTCTCTCCCTGCCCCATGAGCTCTATCATACCTCGCCTTAAAACTATGTATGGTTCCTGCCTCCACCACATCACTTTCTAGGCTATTCCATGGCCTGACTACTCTATGACTGAAGAAATACTTCCTAACATCCCTTTGATTCATCTGAGTCTTCAACTTCCAATTGTGACCTCTTGTGTCTGTGTCCCATCTCTGGAACATCCCGTCTTTGTCCACCTCGTCTATTCCGCGCAGTATTTTATATGTCGTTATCATGTCTCCCCTGACCCTCCTGGCCTCCAGTGTCGTCAGGCCGATTTCCCTCAACCTTTCTTCATAGGACAATCCCCGTAGCTCTGGGACTAGTCTTGTTGCAAACCTTTGCACTTTCTCTAATTTCTTGACGTGCTTGACTAGGTGTGGATTCCAAACTGGTGCTGCATACTCCAGTATGGGCCTGACGTAGATGGTGTACAGAGTCTTAAACGAATCCTTACTGAGGTATCGGAACGCTATCCGTAGGTTTGCCAGGCGCCCGTATGCTGCAGCAGTTATCTGATTGATGTGCGCCTCAGGAGATATGCTCGGTGTTATACTCACCCCCAGATCTTTTTCCTTTAGTGAGGTTTGCAGTCTTTGGCCATCTAAACTATATTGTGTCTGCGGTCTTCTTTGCCCTTCCCCAATCTTCATGACTTTGCATTTGGCAGGGTTAAATTCTAGGAGCCAGTTGCTGGACCAGGCTTGTAGCCTGTCCAGATCTCTTTGTAGTCCTGCCTGATCCTCGTCCGATTCGATTCTTCTCATTAACTTCACATCGTCTGCAAACAAGGACACTTCTGAGTCTATCCCTTCCGTTATGTCGTTCACGTATACCAAGAACAGCACAGGTCCTAGGACTGACCCCTGTGGAACCCCGCTTGTCACAGGCGCCCACTCTGACACCTCGTCGCGTACCATGACTCGTTGTTTCCTCCCTGTCAGATATTCTCTGATCCATTGCAGTGCCTTTCCTGTTATGTGTGCCTGGTCCTCTAGCTTTTGCAGTAACCTCTTGTGAGGAACTGTGTCGAAAGCCTTCTTGCAGTCCAAAAATACGCAGTCGATCCACCCCTTTCTCTCTTGTCTTACTTCTGTCACCTTGTCATAAAACTCTAGTAGGTTTGTGACACGGTTTGAAACCGTGCTGGTTGTCAATTATACACTTGTTTCTTTCCAGGTGCCCCACCACTCTCCTCCTGATGATCTTCTCCATGACCTTGCATACTATACACGTTAGAGATACAGGTCTGTAGTTTAGTGCCTCATGTCTGTCTCCCTTTTTAAAAATTGGGACTACATTTGCCATTTTCCATACCTCAGGGAGTTGCCCAGTTTCAAATGATGTGTTGAAGATCTTTGTTAATGGCTCACACAATATCTCTGCTCCCTCTTTAAGGACCCATGGAGAGATGTTGTCTGGTCCCACCGCCTTTGAGGTGTCAAGTTCGCATAGCAGCTTCTTCACCTCCTCCTTGGTTATATGTACCTCATCCAGCACTTGCTGGTGTGCCCCCCTGTTCTGATTTCTTGGAGTCCTACTGGTTTCCACTGTAAATACCTCTTTAAATCTTGTGTTGAGCTCCTGACATACCTCTCGGTCGTTTCTTGTGAATTCCCCATCACCCTTCCTCAGTCTGATTACCTGGTCCTTGACTGTTGTTTTCCTCCTGATGTGGCTGTACAACAGCTTCGGGTCAGTCTTTACTTTTGATGCTATGTCATTTTCATATTGTCTCTGAGCCTCCCTTCTTATCTGTGCATATTCGTTTCTGGCTCTTCGGCTGATTTCTTTATTTTCCTGAGTTCTCTGTCTTCTGTACCTTTTCCATTCTCTATTACACCTAGTTTTTGCCTCCCTACACCTTTGGGTGAACCAAGGACTCGTTCTGTTCTTCCCATTATTTCTGTTTCCCTTGGGAACAAACCTCTCCTCTGCCTCCTTGCATTTTGTTGCTACATAGTCCATCATTTCTTGTACTGGTTTTCCTGTCAGTTCCCTCTCCCACTGAATGTCTTGAAGGAAGTTCCTCATGCCTGAGTAGTTCCCCCTTTTGTAGTTTGGTTTTTCCCAGCCTATTCCTGCTACTCTCTCCACTTGGAGCTCAACTATGTAGTCGAAGCACAGAACCACATGATCACTAGCTCCCAGGGGCCTTTCATACATGATACCCTCGATGTCCGAACTACTCATGGTGAATACAAGGTCCAACCTTGCTGGTTCATCCTCTCCTCTCTCTCTGGTAGTGTCTCTAACATGTTGATGCATGAGGTTCTCCAGTACCACATCCATCATCTTGGCTCTCCATGTTTCGGGACCCCCATGGGGCTCCAGGTTTTCCCAGTCAATCTCCTTGTGATTGAAATCACCCATAACTAGTAACTTTGCTCCCCCCATGTGTGCTCTCCTGGCCACCTCGGCTAGTGTGTTGATCATTGCTCTGTTGCTCTCATCGTATTCTTCTCTTGGCCTCCTGCAGTTCTGTGGTGGGTTGTACATTACTGCAATTATCACCTTATGTCCCTCAGACTGGATTGTTCCTACTAAGTAGTCCCTTTCGCCCATGCCATCCATTCCTTCCATTTTCTCAAAACCCCACTGGTTTTTAATGAGCAGTGCAACTCCTCCTCCCCCTCTCCTCCCTCTGTCTTTCCTGAAGATTTGATATCCGGATGGAAAGATTGAATCTGTTATTATTCTGGTGAGTTTTGTTTCTGTGAGTGCTATTATGTCTGGGGATGTCTCTTTGATTCTTTCGTGCCACTCCTCATAGAGACCAGGGAGACCTGGTAAGGAACTATGGGTTGTTGCTGTGGGGGTGAAGTTTGTAATGTAGTGGGTGGGGGCATTGGATGTGGCATGGGTGTTTTGATTTAGAGTGTTTGGTTGCACTGGGGTTGACCTGGTTGGGAGGCTTCTATAGAAAGTTGTGAGGGAGGCTGTATTAGATCTTCTTCCTGGGTCTGGGATCTCCTGTCTGTCTTCTCCATCCCCTCTCTTTCCTCCTTTCGCCTTTGTACCATCTCTCTCAGTTTCTCCCTTTCTTCTTGTGTTCTGTCGCGGTCGTGTGTGTGTGTGTGTGTGTGTGTGTGTGTGTGTGTGTGTGTGTGTGTGTGTTTACATTTACAGCTGATTACTACTTTAAATAAACCGACCACTCCTGCAACCCAACTGTCCACAAATTCAACCAACTTCTACAACTCAAATTACCCGCTACAACGCAGTTAACTTTAATAATCTGAGTGATCACTTCTCAACTACAGTATCTCCTACTCCATCCCAACTTACCCTTCCAACCAAACTGACTACTAGTTTAGCTCAACTAACCTTTGCTCCAACCCACGTGAACAAACAGTCGACTCAGGTGATCACTACTTTGACCAGATCCGGGACATCTCCAACCCAATCATTCCACTACTCACTCCCAAGGATGTTTTTGATAACATTTGTATCACCATTTTTATTGTTTTGTTGCAGACACTCAATGGAAGCCAGTTAGTGCTAAGCTTTGAGCTATAATATTCACTTATAAATACGGGTGTAGTACCAGCGACATAACACACGGTAAAGTCTTCTCGTCGTCCCTAGACACGAAGAAGTGCATTTCAGGTACTTCGGTAGGGAAGTAGCACCTATTGAGACCTTCTCGTCATTGCTGAACACAATTACTAAGACCCCTGTCAGCTCTGTATGACATTCAGGGACGTAATGATCCTGTTCGTCTTCATTACAGGTACTGTGATACAGACTTAAAATCTTGTCAGTTCTTTATTACTTTCATGGACTTTCTTTCTCTTCATTACAGGTACTGCGGTACGGACATACAACCAGGTCAGGTGTTCACGTCACCCCAGAGTACAATGATGCTCTTCTTCTCCACCACTACTAATTTTTACACCGGATGGTCTGCAAATGTGTCCTTCATACCGATTACAGGATGCACGTAAGTTAGAAAAGAACCTGCATAGACATGTTGGAGAATATCTGGGTGTAGACTCGTGAAAGTGTATCTGGGAAATAAGAGTCTTTCAAGAGTGCCCTGGTGTGGACTGGTGGTAATGTCTCTGGGGGTTGACAGGTGAGGAATGTCTGGGGTTTGACGATGGGGGTGTGTCTGGGGGTTTACAGGTAGGAGTTTATAGGTAGGTGTGTCTGGGACTAGACAGATGGAAGTGTGACTCAGGCGGGAGTGTGTCTAGGAGTAAACAGGTGAAAGTGTGTGAATGTAAACAGGAGAAACTGTGTCTAGGTGAACAGAGAAAAATATGAGCAGCTGTGAAGAAAGGAAGTGTGTCTGTGTTAACAGAGGTGAGAGATTGCCTCGTTAGGAAATATTAGAAATATTAATATCTTAAGTGATATTTTTATTCGATTTTTCAGGACAACGGCCTCAACAACTACCACAAGCACACCAACCACAACAAAAACTACCACAAAGTTAACTACCACCAGCACACCAACTACAACAACCACTTCCTCTACTAAAACTACCATAACCACTACCACCACAACCACTTCTCCTGGTATTCCCACCTGTAATATAACCAGTGTTGGTGGATGCTTCCGGTGGACATCGCCTTACTTTGGCATAAAAAATTACACTAATAACTTCAATTGCTCAGTAATCGCACAATCGGTGAGTAGATCATATTATATATATATATATATATATATATATATATATATATATATATATATATATATATATATATATATATATATATATATATATATATATATATATATATATATATATATATATATATATATATATATATATATATATATATATATATATATATATATATATATATATATATATATATATATATATATATATATATATATATATATATATATATATGTGTGTGTGTATATATATTTCCCAGTAAAAGTAGGCCTTAGACAAGGATGTGTGATGTCACCGTGGTTGTTTAATATATTTATAGATGGGGTTGTAAGAGAAGTAAATGCTAGGGTCACAGTTGCTCTTTGCTGATGACACTGTGCTCTTGGGAGATTCTGAAGAGAAGTTGCAGAGGTTGGTGGATGAATTTGGTAGGGTATGCAAAAGAAGAAAATTAAAAGTGAATACAGGAAAGAATAAGGTTATGAGGATAACAAAAAGATTAGGTGATGAAAGATTGGATATCAGATTGGAGGAAGAGAGTATGGAGGAGGTGAATGTATTCAGATATTTGGGAGTGGACGTGTCAGCGGATGGGTCTATGAAAGATGAGGTGAATCATAGAATTGATGAGGGGAAAAGGGTGAGCGGTGCACTTAGGAGTCTGTGGAGACAAAGAACTTTGTCCTTGGAGGCAAAGAGGGGAATGTATGAGAGTATAGTTTTACCAACGCTCTTATATGGGTGTGAAGCATGGGTGATGAATGTTGCAGCGAGGAGAAGGCTGGAGGCAGTGGAGATGTCATGTCTGAGGGCAATGTGTGGTGTGAATATAATGCAGAGAATTCGTAGTTTGGAAGTTAGGAGGAGGTGTGGGATTACCAAAACTGTTGTCCAGAGAGCTGAGGAAGGGTTGTTGAGGTGGTTCGGACATGTAGAGAGAATGGAGCGAGACAGAGTGACTTCAAGAGTGTATCAGTCTGTAGTGGAAGGACGGCGGGGTAGGGGTCGGCCTAGGGAAGGTTGGAGGGAGGGGGTAAAGGAGGTTTTGTGTGCGAGGGGCTTGGACTTCCAGCGGGCATGCGTGAGCATGTTTGATAGGAGTGAATGGAGACAAATGTTTTTTAATACTTGACGTGGTGTTGGAGTGTGAGCAAAGTAACATTTATGAAGGGATTCAGGGAAACCGGCAGGCCGGACTTGAGTCCTGGAGATGGGAAGTACAGTGCCTGCACTCTGAAGGAGGGGTGTTAACGTTGCAGTTTAAAAACTGTAGTGTAGAGCACCCTTCTGGCAAGACAGTGATGGAGTGAATGATGGTGAAAGTATTTCTTTTTCGGGCCACCCTGCCTTGGTGGGAATCGGCCAGTATGTTAATAATATATATATATATATATATATATATATATATATATATATATATATATATATATATATATATATATATATATATATATATATATATATATATATATATATATATGTCGTGCCGAATAGGCAGAACTTGCGATCTTGGCTTAAATAGCAACGCTCATCTTGCCATACAGGACAAGTGAAAATTTGTGTATGCAATAATTTCGCCAAAATCATTCTGTACGTAACAAAAAAAATATATTTGAGCGAAAATTTGTGTATGCAATAATTTCGCGAAAATCATTCTGTGTTTGTTTAGTATTAAATTATTGTAAACAAATCTAAAATATATTTAGTTGGGTTAGGCTAAAATAAATTGTTCTTGTTATAATAAGGTTAGGTAAGTTTTCTAAGATTCTTCTGATGCAAAATTGTAAATTTTTACATTAACATTAATAAAAAATATATATCTTTAAACGTATAAGAGAAAATTTTCGAAAGGACTTAATTTTAAATGAGTTCTTGCTAATTGACCAGTTTTACATATTCGGCACGACGATATATATATTGCATACATATAATTTTCACTTGTCCTATATGGCAAGATGAGCGTTGCTATTATAAGCCAAGATATATATATATATATATATATATATATATATATATATATATATATATATATATATATATATATATATATATATATATATATATATATATATATATATATATATAATGTAAGGCAGCTGGGATTGATGGGATTAAGACAGAAATGTTAAAAGCAGGTAGAGATATAGGTTGGAAGTGGTAGGTGCTTTTATTTAATAAATGTATTGAAGAGGGTAAGGTATCTAGGGATTGGCACAGAACATTCCTGGATGCAACCCGGAGGGCATTCCAGGGATCAACACCCCCGTGGCCCGGTCCATGACCAGGCCTCCTGGTGGATCAGGGCCTGATCAATGAGGCTGTTACTGCTGGCCTCACGTAGTCCAACACACGAACCACAGCCCCGGTGATCTGGTACTGACTTTAGGTATCTGTCCAGCTCCTTCTTGAAGACAACGAAGGGTCTATTGGTAATTCCTCTTATGGCTGATGGGAGGCTGTTGAACAGTCTTGGGCCCCGGACACTTATTGTATTTCCTCTTAGTGTATCAGTGGTGCCCCAACTTTTCACTGGGGGTATGTTGCATCGCCTGCCAAGTCTTTTCCTTTTGTAGGGAGTGATTTCTGTGTGGAGATTAGGGACTAGTCCTTCCAGAATCTTCCAGGTGTAGACTATGATATATATCTCTCGCCTTCACTCCAGTGAGTACAAGTCAAGTGCTTCCAGGCGTTCCCAGTAGTTAAGGTGTTTGATGGAACTTATTCGTTCAATAAAGGTTCTCTGTACATTCTCTACGTCTGCAATTTCACCTGCCTTCAATGGGGATGTTAATGTACAGCAGTATTCCAGCCCAGAGAGAACAAGTGATTTATAAAGGATCATCATTAACTTGGCATCTCTTGTATCTAACGTTCTCATTAACCATATATCAGTTTCCTTGCAGATGATAGTGGCAGTGTTGTGGTTCTTGAAGGTGAGATCTTCGGACATTATCACCCCCAGGTCCTTCATATTGCTTTTCCGATCTATTGTGTGATTTGAGTTTGTAGTATACTCAGTTCTAGGTAATATTTCCTCCAGTTCTCCATAACGGAGTAGATGGAATTTGTTTTCATTGAACATCATATTGATCTCCGTTGCCCATTGGAAAACTTGATTTATATCTTTTTGGAGATTTGCCGTGTCCGCAATAGATGACACTCTCAGGCAGATCCTAGTATCGTCTGCAAAAGTTGATAAGGTGCTATGAGAATGAGTAACAGGACAGGGGCGAGTACTTTGCCTTGTGGAACAGAGCTTTCACTATGGCAGCTTCCGATTTAACTCTGTTTACCACTACTCTTTATGTTCGATTGAGTAGAAAGTTGAAGATCCATCTGTCTACTTCGCCAGATATCCAGTTAGCACGCATTTTGTGTGCTATTACACCATGATCGCACTTATCAAAAGCTTTTGTATGCATAATTCCTTTGTATAAAGGCAAAGGGGACAAAAGAGAATGCAAAAATTATTGAGGAATAAGTCCGTTGAATATACCTGGTAAAGTGTATGGTAGAGTTATTATTAAAAGAATTAAGAGTAAGACGGAGAGTAGGAAAGCAGATGAACAAGGAGGCTTTAGCAAAGTAGAGTGTGGGTAGATCAAGTATTTACAGTGAAACATATAGGTGAACAATATTTAGGTGATGGTGAAAAGGTTTGCGTGGCATTTATGGCTTTGGAAAAGGAATATGGCAAGGTGGACAGGGGGGCAATGTGGCAGATGTTGCAAATGTATGGAATAGGAGGTAGGTTACTGAAAGCAGTGAAGAGGTTTCACGAGGATAACGAGGTTCAGGTTAGAGTATGTAGGAGAGAGGGACATTATTTCCCCGCAAAAGTTCGCCTTAGACAAGGATGTGTGATGTCACCGTGGTTATTCAATATATTTATTGATGGGGTTGTAAGAGAAGTGAATGCGCGGTTGTTGACAACAGGTGTGGGGTTAAAAGATAAAGAATCTAAAATAAAGTGGGAGTTGCCACAGTTACTCTTTGTTGATGACACTGCTTTTTTGAGATTCTGAAGAGAGGTTGAAGAGGTTGGTGGATGAGTTTAGTAGGGAATGTAAAGGAAGAAGATTAAAAGTGAATATTGGAAAGACTAAGGTGATGAGGATAACAAAAAAATTAGGTGACGAATGACTGGATATCAGATTGGAGGGTCAAAGTATGGAGAAGGTGAATGTATTCTGATATTTAGAGTGAATGTGTCAGCAAATGGGTCTATGAAAGATGTGGTGAATCATAGAATTGATGAGGGGAAAAAGTAACTGGTGCACTTAGGAGTCTCTGGAGATAAAGAACGTCCGTGGAAGCGAAGAGGAGAATGTATTAGAGTATACATGTAGTTATACCAACGCTGTAGTATGTGTGTGAAACATGGGTGGTAAATGTTGCATCAAGGAGAAAACTGGAGGCAGTTTTCTGAGAGCAATGTTTGGTGTGAAAATAATGCAGAGAATTCGTAGTTTGGAAATTAGGAGGAGATGTGGGATTATGAAAACTATTACCCAAAGGGTTGAGGAATTGGTTGTTGAGGTGGTTCGGATAGAACCACCTCAACAAAATAGAATGAGTTCGAGAGAGTATAAATCTGTAGTGGAGGGAAGGCGGGGTAGGGGTCGGCCGAGGAAAGGTTGGAGGGATGGAGTAAAGGAGCTTTAGTGTCTGAAGGGGTTGGACTTTCAGCATACATGGACGAGCGTGTTAGGTAGGAGTGAAGGGAAACAAGTAGCTTTTAGGACTTGATGTACTGTTGGAGTGTAAGCAAGGCAACATTTACGAAGGACTTCAGGGAAACTGGAGAAGGAAATACAGTGCCTGCACTCTGAAGGAGGGTTGTTAATGTTGCAGTTTTATAACTGTAGCGTAAACGCGCCTCTGGCAAAGCAGTGATGGAGTGAATGATGAAAATTTTTCTTTTTCGGTGAATGAAAATTCACTACCTTTGTAGGACTGAATTTTTTCTTACCATTAGGCATGCTAAAACAACATGGGATCGTTTCCCTGGCTAGTCGCACTGCTGTTATTGTTTAAATTTTACTCATTTGTGGTTACAATACTATATATACTACTTGTGGAGGCTAGCACAACAAACGGAAATATGCTCTGAGGCACCTACAGCATCGTATATCCTTAGATCACAGTACAACATACAGTTCTGCTGGGTGCATGATTCTTGTATGATTGGATGGTCCCATGGGTTAGTGAATCGTGGAATTTTCACTCATCGTGAGGTGGGCTAAAACAACAAGGATTCGATCCCCCAGCTAGTCGCAGTGTTGTTATCTATTGAATACCACTCGTTCGTGGTTACAATGCTATATATACTTCTTGTGGAGGCTAGTTCACCAAACGAAAAGTAGAATAAAATTAGCTCTGAGGCACCCACACCATCATGTGCCTCGGATAACGGTACAACACCTAGCTCTGCTGAGTGTGTGATTCTTTTATGATTGTATTTTATTAAGAAACTTCAGTATCATACTTCAGCATCGGACCGAAACGTCGTCGTTAGCTTCTCTCTTTTATGTGTGAGTTATTTGTATATCGTTCCAGTCACGGTATTGTGCCTTTTTTGTTATTTAACATCAGTTAAATAACACATCTTCATTAATAACTTGTTGCCTCTGGTTAGGATAGGTAAGATAAATATATGCATATATATGCTTAACAATTCACAAACAGTGGAAATTATTTACAAACACTCTTTCTACGTCCACAACAAACATTCAAACTCTGTATCAAAGTCCACAGAACTTTACCACAGAGCCAGACCCCAGATAAGTATGGGCGACTACACGAAACTAGACGATGTTTCCCCATACCTCAGGGCACTAGGTTTGTTTTCTAAGTTATTTCATCAAATCCTGCCACATGCAGTGGACAATGAAAGAGATTAAAAATGCTTAACAGTTTGGAAACAGGCGCCATAATTATCTGGGGTCTGGCTCCATTGTAAAGTACCGTGGACTCGGTTACAGAGTTTGCACGTTCGAGTCCTGATGTGGATGTAGAGACAAAAGCAAAATTCCAGGCGCTTTCGTGACTTCTCAAATTATCAAGGGACTATAAACAGAGAGAGAGAGAGGGAGAGACAGAGAGAGAGAGGGAGAGAGAGAGAGTAACCAAAAAAAAAAAAGTTTTTAATAACACTTCAACTAGCCGAGGATTCGAACTCATGTTGTTTTAGCCCACCTCATGAAGAGCAAAAATTCCTTGACGCTCTAACCTATGGTACTATACATTCCTACAAGAATCACGCACCCAGCAGAGCTAGGTGCTGCACTGTGATCTGAGAACATTTGATGGTGTGGGTCCTTCACAGCTAATTTCATCCTTCTGACCGTTTGGTGTACTAGCCTCTGTCTTTTCAGAGGCGCGCTTACAAGACAGTTATAAGACTGTAACATTAAATCCCCTCCTTCAATGTGCAGACACTGTACTTCCCTTTTCCAGGACTAAAGGCCGGCCTGCCGATTTTCCTGAATCCCTTCATAAATGTTATCTTGCTCACTCTCCAACAGCACGTCAAGTCCTAAAACCCATTTGTCTCTATGCACTCCTATCACACATGCTGGAAGTCCAAGCCTCTCGCACATAAAACCTTCTTTACCCCCTCCCTCCAACCTTTCCTAGGTCGATCCCTACCCCGTCTTACCTCCACTACAGATTTAAACACTCTCGAAGTCATTGTATTTCCCTCCACCGTCTCTACATGTCAAAACCACATCAACACCCCTTCCTCAGCCCTCTGGTAATCCCGCCTTTAATCCTAATTTAGAAACTGCAATTTCTCCACATTATATTCACACCACACACTGCCCTCAGAAATATCATATCCACTGCCTCCAGCCTTTTCCTTGTTGCAACATTCACCACCCATGTTTCACTCCCATATAAGAGCAGTGGAATAACTGTACTCTTATACATTTCCCTTTTTGCTTCCATGGACAGAGTTCTTTTTCTCCACAGACTCCCCAATGCATCACTCACCATCCCCCCATCAATTCTGTGATTCACTTCATCTTTCTTAGACCCATCTGCTGACATTTCTACTCCTAAATATATATATATATATATATATATATATATATATATATATATATATATATATATATATATATATATATATATATATATATATATATATATATAGATATATATATGCAATAACATCAGAGTAAACAGGTGATTTCAGAATATGCAAAACAACCACTCTGAAAGAATAGAGAAATTCCAAGCTCTTTCGTGGCTACTCACATTATCAAGGAACTATGAAAGTAAAGCATCCAAGGAAGGTATATAAGGGGTCTGGCCAACACCTCACTATCAGATCCCACAACGGTTAAACACCTGACATGCACCGGCCCAACTGGACAGGTCCTTTGCACAACCACCAACAAACTATTCTACCCAAGAAAATTTTTTAAATTATTATTTGTCCAGTGTATTATTAAATTCTTCCCAAATTCTATTAATTATAAATGGATCTAATTTATATAAACCAAAGGAAATATTCATATTATTGCCAAACTGCTTTTTATGAAACAAGATTCAATTATATTCCTGTCGACCATGGACTTGCTTGATACTACTTTCTCAACTTAAGATTAAAACAACATAAATATAGCATTAGAACTGGACAAGATTTCAATGCTCTATTTATTCATGTAAGAGATTTTAACCATCCAATTGATTTTCAAAAAGTTGAGAAAGTAGTATCAAGCAAGTCCATGGTCGACAGGAATATGATTGAATCTTGTTTCATAAAAAGCAGTTTTGACAATAATATGAATATTTCCTTTGGTTTATATAAATTAGATCCATTTATAATTAATAGAATTTGGGAACAATTTAATAATACACTGGACAAATAATAATTTAAAAAATTTTCTTGGGTAGAATAGTTTGTTGGTTGTTGTGCAAAGACCTGTCCAGTTGGGCCGGCGCGTGTCAGGTGTTTAACCGTTGTGGGATCTGATAGTGAGGTGTTGGCCAGACCCCTCATATACCTTCCTTGGATGCTTTACTTTCATAGTTCCTTGATAAAGTGAGTAGCCACGAAAGCGCTTGGAATTTCTCTAATCTTTCAGAGTGATTGTTTGGCATATATATATATATATATATATATATATATATATATATATATATATATATATATATATATATATATATATATATATATATATATATATATATATATAGTCACTGAAAAAAATATTGAACTTCTATGTGCTCTCGTGGATTCTCGCTTTATTAAAGACCTGCAATAATAATTGAATAAAAATAGTAACATAGTAGGCTGAGATGTCACCTCACTTTCTACATTACAACCGTCGCAGTATGGTATGGGTGAGAGAGTCAAGGACCTGTCCTACATAGCTTAAATTCTTCCCAAATTTTATTAATTGTAAATGAATCTAATTTTCAGAACCCTTAGCAAATATTCATATTAAAATTAACATTTTTTATGAAGCTTGATTCAGCTATATTTGTTTCATCCTGTTTGTTCACATGAACAAACACAGCATTAGACTCATGTCTGGTTCTGTTATATTTGTGTTCTAATCTTAGTTTAAGACTTTTGTTTTCACTTTGACAGTAATAAACTTTATTACGCGTTTTCCACGGAATCTTGTAGACACAACCATCAGCATTTCTGGGGTATATTTATTGAGGTGTCTTTTACTGTATCAAGGTTTTTAAATTCAATTTTGGTTTTGAAATTTTAAGTACAAAAGTCATATCAAGAAGGTTCTTAGTTGAATACGATTACGAATGTTAAATAAAAAATCGAATACGTAATAAGTGTTATTACAAAAATATAAATAAACGAATACAACGTCTACCATTACAGAAAACAACAAAAATAATTTCTACAAGAAAACAAATATAAAAAAATGTAAATCACAGCAAAACAACAAGGGAACATATATAAATATTGTGGGGGTCCCCCAACAAGCCTGGGGACCGGAGAATGTCTGATTCTGGTTGTTGTGGGGTCCCCCAACAAGCCTGGGGACCGGAGAATGTCTGATTCTGGTTGTTGTGGGGTCCCCCAACAAGCCTGGGGACCGGAGAATGTCTGATTCTGGTTGTTGTGGGGTCCCTCAACAAGCCTGGGGACCGGAGAATGTCTGATTCTGGTTGTTGTGGGGTCCCCCAACAAGCCTGGGGACCGGAGAATGTCTGATTCTGGTTGTTGTGGGGTCCCTCAACAAGCCTGGGGACGGGTGAGAATGTCTGGTTCTGGTTGTTGTGGGGTCCCTCAACAAGCCTGGGGACGGGTGAGAATGTCTGATTCTGGTTGTTGTATGGTCCCTCAACAAGCCTGGGGACGGGTGAGAATGTCTGATTCTGGTTGTTGTGGGGTCCCCCAACAAGCCTGGGGACCGGAGAATGTCTGATTCTGGTTGTTGTATGGTCCCTCAACAAGCCTGGGGACGGGTGAGAATGTCTGATTCTGGTTGTTGTGGGGTCCCTCAACAAGCCTGGGGACGGGTGAGAATGTCTGATTCTGGTTGTTGTGGGGTCCCCCAACAAGCCTGGGGACGGGTGAGAATGTCTGATTCTGGTTGTTGTATGGTCCCTCAACAAGCCTGGGGACGGGTGAGAATGTCTGATTCTGGTTGTTGTGGGGTCCCTCAACAAGCCTGGGGACGGGTGAGAATGTCTGACTCTGGTTGTTGTATGGTCCCCCAACTAGCCTGGGGACGGGTGAGAATGTCTGATTCTGGTTGTTGTGGGGTCCCTCAACAAGCCTGGGGACGGGTGAGAATGTCTGATTCTGGTTGTTGTGGGGTCCCTCAACAAGCCTGGGGACGGGTGAGAATGTCTGATTCTGGTTGTTGTGGGGTCCCTCAACAAGACTGGGGACGGGTGAGAATGTCTGATTCTGGTTGTTGTGGGGTCCCTCAACAAGCCTGGGAACGGGTGAGAATGTCTGATTCTGGTTGTTGTGGGGTCCCTCAACAAGCCTGGGGACAGGTGAGAATGTCTGATTCTGGTTGTTGTGGGGTCCCCCAACAAGCCTGGGGACGGGTGAGAATGTCTGGTTCTGGGTGTTGTGGGGTCCCTCAACAAGCCTGGGGACGGGTGAGAATGTCTGATTCTGGTTGTTGTGGGGTCCCTCAACAAGCCTGGGGACGGGTGAGAATGTCTGATTCTGGTTGTTGTGGGGTCCCTCAACAAGCCTGGGGACGGGTGAGAATGTCTGATTCTGGTTGTTGTATGGTCCCTCAACAAGCCTGGGGACGGGTGAGAATGTCTGATTCTGGTTGTTGTGGGGTCCCTCAACAAGCCTGGGGACGGGTGAGAATGTCTGATTCTGGTTGTTGTGGGGTCCCTCAACAAGCCTGGGGACGGGTGAGAATGTCTGATTCTGGTTGTTGTGGGGTCCCTCAACAAGCCTGGGGACGGGTGAGAATGTCTGATTCTGGTTGTTGTATGGTCCCTCAACAAGCCTGGGGACGGGTGAGAATGTCTGATTCTGGTTGTTGTGGGGTCCCTCAACAAGCCTGGGGACGGGTGAGAATGTCTGATTCTGGTTGTTGTATGGTCCCTCAACAAGCCTGGGGACGGGTGAGAATGTCTGATTCTGGTTGTTGTGGGGTCCCTCAACAAGCCTGGGGACGGGTGAGAATGTCTGATTCTGGTTGTTGTATGGTCCCTCAACAAGCCTGGGGACGGGTGAGAATGTCTGATTCTGGTTGTTGTGGGGTCCCTCAACAAGCCTGGGGACGGGTGAGAATGTCTGATTCTGGTTGTTGTGGGGTCCCTCAACAAGCCTGGGGACGGGTGAGAATGTCTGATTCTGGTTGTTGTGGGGTCCCCCAACAAGCCTGGGGACGGGTGAGAATGTCTGGTTCTGGCTGTTGTGGGGTCCCCCAACAAGCCTGGGGAAGGGTGGGAATGTCTGGTTCTGGCTGTTGTGGGGTCCCCCAACAAGCCTGGGGACGGGTGGGAATGTCTGGTTCTGGTTGTTGTGGGGTCCCTCAACAAGCCTGGGGACGGGTGAGAATGTCTGATTCTGGTTGTTGTGGGGTCCCTCAACAAGCCTGGGGACGGGTGAGAATGTCTGGTTCTGGTTGTTGTGGGGTCCCCCAACAAGCCTGGGGACGGGTGAGAATGTCTGGTTCTGGTTGTTGTGGTGTCCCTCAACAAGCCTGGGGGCGGGTGAGAATGTCTGGTTCTGGTTGTTGTGGGGTCCCTCAACAAGCCTGGGGACGGGTGAGAATGTCTGGTTCTGGTTGTTGTGGGGTCCCCCAACAAACCTGGGGACGGGTGAGAATGTCTGGTTCTGGGTGAGATAGAACAGCAAAATAAAACGTTTTTAGCAAATGTAAACCATTGAAAGAGCATGCAAACCCCAAGATAATATACCAGGAAACCATGAGATGCTGTGAGGTGTTGCTTTATTATCAGGATGAGTGTTACAGCTAAAAACGAAGAAAATCCAAATTACAGCCTTAACACAGCAACACTTACACATCCTCTGGCGTCCCTCCATCAATATCTCTCAGTCATATCGCTGCATAGCCATTATGGCTTAGCGCTTCTTTTTTATTATAATAATAATAATAATCTCAGTCATATCTTTATTATACTTTAAAATGTACATTACAAGAGTGAAGATAACTTGCGGTGCCTACAAACCTAGAGCCTCAGCCCTAACAGACATGAAAATCCGATCATCACCGATACCCTCGGAGTCTGCTGTCTGATCTGGCTGGCCCGTGGCGTACCCAAACGTTCGCAATTTTAACTCTGAACTTCAGACCACAAAATAAAATAAAACTTTGCTTTCGTGTGTATCTCTATGTTAACTTTTCTCTTTGTTAACCATTTATGTTACTTGATTTTTCGTCTTTTAGATTTTCTAATATAGATTTTGTGGAATAAACGCTCCCTTGGTTCTAATGCCACCCTTACAGCGTCCTTTTTCCCTCAAATCCCATTTCCTGGATCATTCAACCGCCCCCATGTGAGGGGTACCGTCGACTTTTTTAATCTAATGAATAGATCGTTACCACTCTTTAGCTGCTTGGTAATTACCAGCAGGTATGTTGCTCGCAGTGATCACATATCTGCAAATTATGTGCCGCTTCTCCCTGTAAAGCAGAGCACATCCTCCTTATCCCTGTCTGTCAGAACATTTCCTTCTCTATGTTGCATAGCTGTCGCTTCTTCTCCCTTTTTGTCATAGATTATGACCTACTTCTCGATATGTATATGAGAGCATTCTCTTCCCCTGACTTGCAGAGCATATTCCTCTTCCTGTATACCAGAGCAGTTCCCCTTTTTTGTATTACAAACTACTACTTTCTTCCTCAGTGTTGAATAGCACCCTCTCTCTCTCTCTTTTTTTTTTTTTTTTTTTTTTTTTTACACAGGGTTTGACAAGGTTAAGGATCCCTAGCTTTATTGACAGCTATTTACAGGTTAAGGATTCCTAACTTTATTGGCAAGCTAAGAGCTGTTACCTACATCAGCTCATTTGAAAGCATTTTTTTGTTATGAGACATACAAGTAGGGAACAGGATGAAGTTGGAGCCATCTGTGGGCCAGCATTTTCATTTGATCAACTGACGTTATCTCGTTGACATCATTATGCTGTACGAATGTGTTCCATACTCGAGTCATCCTGGGTATGTATGATCTCAGATGGAGTGATGTTCTGGAGAAGGGTACAGCCAGAGTGAAGTTGCTGCTTTCTGCCCGTCTTGTGGCATAAAAGCTTGTTTCACGCTGTCCTCGAAGTGGATCCAAGTGTGGTATTTTGACAATATTGGCCTTGTACATAACAGTAAGGCCACCCACATCCCTCCTATGTTGAAGGCTCTGCTGAAATGACAGATCTATCCAGGATGGGTCCAGGCGAGAGATGAGACGTCTTGCTCTGTTCTCTACTCTGTCAAGCAGTCGCAGATGAGAGGGGGGGCAGGCAAACCAAGAAAGTGGAGCATACTCAAGGTGCGAGCGTACTTGTGCCTCGTACAGGATCTTGCAACCCCTACTGTCAAGCAGATGCGAGATACGGCGAAGTGCTGTAAGCTTCCTGGCTGCCTTGTTTGCAAGATTTACAACATGGTTCTTCATGGTTAGTTTGGAGTCAAATTTCACCCCAAGGATATCAACTTCTTCTCCAGGTGCCAACATCGTCCCATTCATCCTTACTACTGCACCAGCATTACCATCATGGTGCCTAGAGACAATCATCATTTGCGTTTTCTCAGGTGCAAATGTTACTTGCCATCTATTTCCCCAAGCTGATATAGCTCTCAGCTGGTGATTGATGTAGCTTAGAGCACCTGGCATTTCTTCTCTTGGATAAGTGAATGTCAGTGTACAGTCGTCTGCATATGCATGTGATTCTGGGATGAGATGAAGAAGGTCGTTGAAGTAGACATTCCATAACAGTGGACCCAGCACACTTCCTTGTGGAACGCTTGCCCCAATAGGATGCCTTGCTGATTCCGTTCCATTGAGGACTACACTTAGAGATCTACCATGAAGGTAATCACTGAGGAGACATAGCGTAGAGCCTGCAATTCCCAGTGCTTGAAGTTTTGCTAAGAGGCCCTGGTGCCACACCCGGTCGAAAGCGCCAGCAATGTCCAGTGCTGCCACACAGCTGACTTTGGATTCATCCAGTGACTGGTCCCACTTAGTGGAGAGGTTTAACAATAGATCAGCAGCAGAGTAACCTTTCCTGAAGCCATATTGACGATCACAAAGTAGTGAGTGGTAGTCAAAAAAATCTGTCATTTGTCTTGAGATTATTGTCTCTCTCTCTCTCTCTCTCTCTCTCTCTCTCTCTCTCTCTCTCTCTCTCTCTCTCTCTCTCTCTCTCTCTCTCTCTCTCTCTCTCTCTCTCTCTCTCTCTCTCCCTCTCCCTCCCTCCCTCCCTCCCTCCCTCTCCCTCCCTCCTTCCCTCCCTCCATCTCCCTCCCTCCCTCCCTCTCCCTCCCTCCGCTTCCTCCATCCCTCTCCCTCCCTCCCTCCCTCTCCATCTCCCTCTCTCCCTCTCCCTCGCTCCCTTCCTCCCTCCCTCTCCCTCCCTCCCTCCCTCCCTCCCTCTCCTTCCCTCTCCCTCCCTCCCTCCCTCACTCTCTCTCCCTCCCTCCCTCTCCCTCCCTCCCTCTCCCTCCCTCCCTCTCCCTCCCTCCCTTCCTCTCCCTCCCTCCATCCATCTCCCTCCCCTCCCTCCATCCCTCTCCCTCCTTCCCTCTCCCTCCCTCCCTCTCCCTCCCTCCCTCTCTCTCCCCCTCCCTCCCTCCCTCCCCCTCCCTCTCCCTCCCTCCCTCCTCTCTCCCTCCCCCTCCCCTCCCTCCCTCCCTCCTTCCCTACCTTCATCTCCCTCCCTCCCTCTCCATCTCCCTCCCTCCTTCCTCCCTCCCTCTCCCTCCCTCCCTCTCCCTCCGAGCTCCCTCTCCCTCCCTCCCTCCCTCCCTCCCTCCCCTCCCTCCCTTCCTTCCTCCCTCCCTCTCCCTCCCTCCCTTCCTCCCTCCCTCTCCCTCCCTCTCCCTCCCTCCCTCCCTCCCTCCCTCTCTCTCTCCCTCCCTCTCCCTCCCTCCCTCCCTCCCTCCCTCCCTCTCCCTCCCTCCCTCTCCCTCCCTCCCTCCCTCCCTCTTCCTCCCTCCCTCTCTCTCCCTCCTTCCCTCCCTCTCTCTCCCTCCTTTCCTCCCTCCCTCTCCCTCCTTTCCTCCCTCCCTCCCTCCTTCCCTCTCTCTCCCTCTCCCTCACTCCCTCCCTCTCTCCCTCCCTCTCTCTCCCTCCCTCTCTACCTCTCCCTCCCTCCCCCCCTCCCTCCCTCCCTCTCCCTCCCTCCCTCCCTCCCTCTCCCTTCCTCCCTCCCCCCTCCCTCTCCCTCCTTCCCTCCCTCTCCCACTCTCCCTCCTTCTCCCTCCCTCCCTACCTCTCTCTCCCTACCTCCCTCCCTCACTCTCCCTCCATCTCTCTCTCCCTCCCTCTCCCTGCCTCCCTCTCCCTCCCTTCCTCTCCCTCCCTCCCTCCCTCTCCCTCTCTCCCTCCCTCTCCTTCCCTCCCTCCCTCTCCCTCCTTCCCTCCCTCTCTCTCCCTCCTTCCCTCCCTCCCTCTCTCTCTCTCTCTCCCTCTCCCTCCCTCCCTCTCCCTCCCTCTCTCTCTCTCCCTCTCTCCCTCTCTCTCCCTCTCTTTCTCCCTCTCTCTCCCTCTCTCTCCCTCTCTCCCTCTCCCTCTCCCTCTCCCTCCCTTCCTCCTCCCTCCCTCCCTCCCTCACTGGAGATGCAGTGCATGCTTTTCGAAGTCTTATACAAAGAACGCCTATGTTTTGTTGAGCACACTTTATTTTTCTTTTTTTTCCGTGCTGGAGAGCATGTCTTATTTCTCCCTCTGTTACAAAGTTTCCTCAGTTTTTATCCTGTGTCTCAGTGCGCACCTGACTTCTGCCATTGTTGTAGTGTCCCTTATCCGTTTCAGAGTGAACCTTTCTCATCTCTTTTCTTGCAGTGTCTTCCTATGTTGCAGGGTGTGCCTTATTTCTATGTTGCAGGGTGTTCTATTTTTCTCCTTAAGTTGCAGTGTGTGCTATTCCTCTCTATATGTTGCAGGGTATGCCTTGTGTGTTGTAAACTGCAACGTGCACCTTGTGTATCTCTTTGTTGCAATGTGTGATTACTTCTTCGTATCTTGTAGTGTGTCTTATTATTTTATTATTATTAACACATCGGCCGTATCATTCACTCCATCACTGTCTTGCCAGAGGCATGCCTACACTACAATTATAAAACTGCAACATTTACACCGCCTCCTTCAGAGTGCAGACACTGTACTTCCCATCTCTAGGATTCAAGTCTGACCTGCCGGTTTCCCTGAAACCCTTCATAAATGTTACCTTGCTTACTCTCCAACAGCACGTCAAATCCTAAAAACTGCTTCTCTCAATTCTCTCCTGTCTAACACGCTCATGCACTCTTGCTGGTACTCCATGCCCTTCGCACACTAAACCTCCTTTAACCCTCTCCCTCCAACCTTTCCTAGACCGACCCCTACCCGCCTTCTTTCCTCTACAGATTTGTATACTCTCGAAGTCATTCTGTTTCTTTCCACCCTCTCTACATGTCCAAACCATCTCAATAACCCCTTCTCAGAGCTCTGGATAAAAGTTTTGGTAATCCCACACCTCCTAATCTCCAAACTACAGACTCTCTGCATTATATTCACACCACACATTGCCCTCAGATATGACATCTCCACTGCCTCCATCCTTCTCCATGTTGCAACATTCACCACCTATGCCTCACACCCATACAGGAGTGTTAATATAATTATATGCTCATACATTCACCTCTTTGCTTCCATGGATAAAGTTCTTTGTCTCCACAGACTCCTCAGTGCACCATTCCCTCGCCAGTTCTATGATTCACCTCATCTTTCAAAGACCAATCTGCTGACACATCCACTCCCAAATATCTGAAGACTTTCACCTCCTCCATACTCTCTCCTTCCAATTTGATATCCAATCTTTCGGTACCTAATTTTTTTTGTTATCCTCATCACCTTACTCTTTCCTATATTCACTTTTAACTTTCTTCTTTTATATACCCTACAAAACTCATCAATCAATCTCTGCAACTTCTCTTCAGAATCTCCCAAAAGGACCGTGTCATCAGCAAAGAGAAACTTTGACAACTCCCACTGTGTGTTTGATTTTTTATCTTTTAATCCCACACTTCTTGCCAACCCCCAAGCATTCACTTCTCTTACTACTCCATCTATAAATATATTGAACAACCATGTTGATATCACACATCCTTGTCTAAGGCCTACTTTTACCGCTTTCAATAACCTACCTCCTATTCCATGTATTGCCACATTGGCCCCCTGTCCTCCCTATCATATGCCTTTTCCAAATCCATAAATGCCACAAAAACTTTTTTACCCTTATCTAAATACTGTTCACCTATGTTTTTCACTGTAAACACTTGGTCTACACACTCCCTACCTTTCCTAAAGCCTCCTAGTTCATCTGGTATCCTGCTCTATGTCTTATTCATAATTCTATCAATAATAACTATACCATACACTTTAAGAGGTATACTCAATAGACTTATTCCCTTATAAAATTACACTCTCTTTTATCCCTAGGTACCTTACCCTCTTCCATACATTTATTAAATAAAAACACTAACCACTCCGAAACTATATCCCACCTGCTTTTAACATTTCTATCATTATCCCGTAAATCCCATCTGCTTTACCCCCTTTCATTCTACTCACTGCCCCACGCACTTCCCTCATAATCAACTGGTTATTTCTGACTCCTATACGATGTTATTCCTCCTTCCCCTATACACGAAATCACAGCTTCCCTATCTTCATCAAAATTTTACAATTCCTGCTATCTCTAACTCTCCATTTAGTAACTCTCCTCCCCTATTTTTAACTAACAAATTCATTCTTTCCCTAGGCTTTCTCAACGTATTAATCTCACTCCAAAACTTTTTCTTATTTTCAACAAAATTTGTTGATAACATCTCGCCTGCGCTCTCTTTTGCTTCACTACTCTTTTAACCTCTCTTTTTCTATCCATATACTCCTCCCTCCTTGAATCACTTCTACTTTGTAAAAACCTGTCATACGCTAACTTTTTCTCTCTTTCTACTCTCTTTACATCATTCCACCAATCGCTCTTCTTCCCTCCCACACCCACTTTCCTGTAATGACAAACTTCTACTAAACACTCTAACACTAAATTCTTAAACTTACCCTATATATCTTCTACCTCATTGCCTGTATTCTCACTCTCCCATCTGTACTCCAACAATTGTTTATATCCTACTCTAATTGCCTCCTCCTTTAGCTTATAAACCTTCACTTCTCTCTTACTTGCTGTTTCAAGTTTCCTTGTATCCCATCTACCTTTTATTTTCACTGTAGCTACAACTAAAAAGTGATCTGATATATCTGTGGTCCCTCTAAAACATGTAAATTCTGAAGTCGACCCAACAGGCTTTTATCTCCCAATATGTAGTCAAACAAACTACTGTTATTATGTATTACATCATATCTTGTACACTTATTTATCCTCTTTTTCTTAAAATATGTTTCCTATAACCGAACCTCTTTCTCTACAAATTTCAATCAAATGCTCCCCACTATCATTTACACCTGGCACCCCAAACTTACCTACCACACTCTCAGTGCTTCTCCTATTTTAGCATTTAGGTCCTCTACCACAATTACTCTTTCACTTGGCTCAAAAGCTCTTACACACTCGCTTAACATCTCCCAAAATCTCTCTCTCTCCTCTACACTTCTTTCTTCTCCAGGTGTGTCTTGCTTATACCTAAATTGCAAGGTGTGTTTTACTTCTTTTTATTTAGCAAGGAATGCCTAACTTGTTCTTTCATTGTAGGGTACTCCATACATGTCACTAAACAGTTTTCATTGAAGATTGAGATACGTATGCACCATTTGAGAATCTTTACTGAGCAAACGTTTCGCTACACAGTGGCTGCATCAGTCCAATACAGAGCAGAAAGGCGTATGGAGAGTAGGAGTTTGAGGTAATCAGTCCTTCAGCCTGGAATCGATGTGTTCAGCAGTCCATCAGTCATATAGAAAGTGATAAAGCCAATGTGTGGTGAAACGTTTCTTCAATAAAGATTCCCGAACATTGTATAAATGTCTCAATCTTCAACTTGTTGGTTGTAAACCATTTATCACACAGTTTTTCTTAGAAATCCCAATGTTGCAATGTGCATCCTATGTGTTGCACGGTGCACTTTACGTCTCCAGTTGGTGCAGAATGCACATTACTTCCTTCTATGTTGCAGAGTTGGCCCTACGGAGCCAACATCACTACCAACACCTTCCTGCTGGCTCCCTTAGATTATGTTACCGTCTTTCTGCCTTTCGGAAGGAACAAAACGTAAGTACTGAAAGAAAAAACAACTAAATGTTGGAAATAAATTGCCTAAGTGTGAAGAAATCTTTAATATTGTAGATGTATTAAAAAATGAGAAAAAAACTTAAGGCTAGATAATACATTTAAATAACTTGAGGTGCCTAAAAATTAATCATTTTTATCATCATATTTTTACTATTTGTATTGCTCAAATACTGAGTTTTTTCACAGTGTCAGATTCCCGGATGCATTAAAACTTAATTTTTTTCACTAGAAAACAATTAAGTTTAAGAAGAGCCTTGAAGCTTATAAACAAATGCTAATTTAACGAAAACATTGTAAATAAGTTTAAGGTCGGTGTGTGGAGGCCATCAACCTAGAAGTATTCACAAAGACTTGAATAATTCCAATGATTTCTAACAATACATCCAAGAAACTACTACTTAATAGTAAGAGACTTGAGAGAGATAAGATATTTTAAACCAGAAAAAAAGTTTTTCCAAATTGGAAAATGTAAATGTAACAAACCGCATGATTGTAACAGTACAATGTAACTGTGCTAGGACGACAGACTACATGACTGTAACAGTACAATGTAACTGTGCTAGGACGACAGACTACATGACTGTAACAGTACAATGTAACTGTGCTAGGATGACAGACTAAATGACTGCAACAGTACAATGTAGCTGTGCTAGGATGACAGACTACATGATTGTAACAGTACAATGTAACTGCTAGGATGACAGACTACATGATTGTAACAGTACAATGTAACTGCTAGGATGACAGACTACATGATTGTAACAGTACAATGTAACTGCTAGGATGACAGACTACATGACTGTAACAGTACAATGTAACTGTGCTAGGATGACAGACTACATGATTGTAACAGTACAATGTAACTGTGCTAGGATGACAGACTACATGACTGTAACAGTACAATGTAACTGTGCTAGGATGACAGACTACATGATTGTAACAGTACAATGTAACTGTGCTAGGATGACAGACTACATGATTGTAACAGTACAATGTAACTGTGCTAGGACGACAGACTACATGACTGTAACAGTACAATGTAACTGTGCTAGGATGACAGACTACATGATTGTAACAGTACAATGTAACTGTGCTAGGATGACAGACTACATGATTGTAACAGTACAATGTAACTGCTAGGATACACGTGATTGTAACAGTACAATGTAACTGTGCTGATGACAGACTACATGCTAGGATGACAGACTACATGATTGTAACAGTACAATGTAACTGTGCTAGGATGACAGACTACATGATTGTAACAGTACAATGTACATGACAGACTACATGAGTGTAACAGTACAATGTAACTGTGCTAGGATGACAGACTACAGTACAATGTAACTGCTAGGATGACAGACTACATGACTGTAACAGTACAATGTAACTGTGCTAGGATAACATACTACATAATTGTAATACTGCAATGTAACTGTGCAAGGATGGCAGACTACATGATTGTAACAGTACAATGAAACTGTGCTAGGATGACAGACTACATGATTGTAACAGTACAATGAAACTGTGCTAGGATGACAGACTACATGATTGTAACAGTACAATGTAACTGTGCTAGGATGACAGACTACGTGATTGTAACAGTACAATGTAACTGTGCTAGGATGACAGACTACATGATTGTAACAGTACAATGTAACTGTGCTAGGATAACAGACTACATGATTGTAACAGGAAACTGTGCTAGGACAGACTACATGATTGTAACAGTACAATGTAACTGTGCTAGGATGACAGACTACTGATTGTAACAGTACAATGTAACTGTGCAGACTACATGATTGTAACAGTACAATGTAACTGTGCTAGGATGACAGACTACATGATTGTAACAGTACAATGTAACTGTGCTAGGATGACAGACTACATGATTGTAACAGTACAATGTAACTGTGCTAGGATAACAGACTACATGATTGTAACAGTACAATGTAACTGTGCTAGGATGACAGACTACATGATTGTAACAGTACAATGTAACTGTGCTAGGATAACAGACTACATGATTGTAACAGTACAATGTAACTGTGCTAGGATGACAGACTACATGATTGTAACAGTACAGTGAGAGAAGCATACAGGGCTTGCAACAGATTAAAACAGCCAGTAAATACACTATCAAAGATGCCACAACAACCATCAAATAAGGAATAACTCTGCTTAGAGGATGGATAAAAATAATCCCAATCGCTGGGGAATTTGGTAATGGGAAATAGACTGAGAAACATTAGATTTCCAAACTCATGAAGAAATGTTAAAAGCAAATCTGATATATGTTATGACTAATATATTTTTCATCTTGTCAGAAATCTCATAAGAACTATTGAAGATTATGAATTTGCAAAATTTGTCTGACTTTAACGGTACAACAAGAAGGTCGACTTAGATTCCTTGTAGGAGCCTGTGACCACTGTATCCTGACCTTCATATATTTAAAGGTACATGTAGCAGGCAGGAAACATTAGATGAGAAGAATACTGCTTCCTTTTAAAAGATGAATTTGCCAGGTAATAAGTGAATTTGTTTCAGGATTTCTGTAGAACATTAACTTAAACACAAAGACAGCAAATGATTGTTTCTCGTCTAGATAGGCAAAGAAATTACTGACAGCTTTGACCTATAAAACTCAGGAGGAAAATAATAGCCATTGGTTGAAAAACTAATTGAAGCAAATATTAGACTAAGATGGTGTGCAGAGCAAATAATTCAATGGAAAATACATTCCTGTCAGGGTCGAACTGGAATGAATTCACTTCAGCCAGAAAAAAAAAATATAAAAAAATGAAGAGAAGAAAAATATAAATAAAAACCATGACGAGTCACATGTGATAAATATCAAAACCCGTTATAAAGAGAAGCAAAATATATTTTATATAGGGTGATAAATTTCAGTAAAAGTAATCAAGTGATGAAGATGATGATAAAATGGAATGAGTGAATACTTACGAGAATCATCCTGGAAATATCAGTGAAAATCAATTAAATTACCAGAGAAACTTCTCAGTTGAAGAATGGTAAATGTCAGTCCTGGGAAGAGGTCAACAGCATAGTTATTTACCTATTTGCTATTATTGTGCAATTATACAATTAATAATGAAAGGAATGCAACGGTTTTCACATAAACATTCAGTAATGAATGTTTTACAATCTGATGGTTGGATTTTCATAATAGCCTTCAAGTTTTTGCATTTCTGGGGGTTAAAAGCAGATATTTTAAGACAATGTCCACAACTTACCAACTTTATTTATATGAGGGACGAAAATTAGAAATATTACAATATTTTCCACGTTATAATAATCGATTTGGACTTTATCAGCAGACAATGTGCAAAACAATTTTGTCGTTGCCAATATGTCACGATGATTAAATCTGTTGTCAAATCCAGATTTTGTTTTTTAATTCATTTGTATTTTGGCCGATTTTCGTGAAGACTTTTAATAACAATACTTTATGTATACCGAATCTAACAAACAAAAACAGACCACTATGCGTTAAAAAGACAACGTGCGTATAACGAACTTTTTCATAAAAACTTGACGCGGTGACCAAAACATTGTTTTTAAATACAAGTTTTCTCAGCAGGGAGTTCCTACTATCATATTTGTTGACAATATTGCAACTCCAGTCATAGTTGAGTTCATCTTAACATAAGAGAGGAACCAGGATGAGAGAACAAATGTGTTTCTCTTATTACATGTCTTATATGAGGCACAGTGACCCATCCCGCAAACTATCTTAGTTTCCCAGGAACTGAAATTAGTCACAGATATGCTAGGAAGTATTCCATTCTAATTATACAATGAATAAGCTAGCTGGACACACTTGATACGAACCAATCTTGGGATAAATGAAAATACAACAGAGACTAAGTGAAGAAAAAGCCCCTTGCTATGCAAAGCATTTCAGGCAAATTAAGTTAATTGTGTACCTTTCTACTTACACCAAGGTACCTATTTACTGCTAGGTGAACATGGACAGCAGATACCTTAAGGAAACACTTCCTAATGTTTTCAGCCGCAACAAGTAGTAGAGCAGAGTGCTCTACCAACCCAGCTATGGGACACGAGAACAAGAGTAGTGCTCTAAACCCGCAAACTTGAGCGTAAGTAAATATAACTAGGTAAATGCCCTCCCTCCCACACGCACACAATAAACAGAATAAGATTTAAAAATTTAAATTGTAAATGAATAAAACAATTTGATTTCATAAGCAAATAATAATTAGTTCTTCTCCTAATTAACATCATTATGGTGACGTGTTTACAGGTATCAGTCCACTACTCTCTGGACTTTCTTAATTAACATCATTATGGTGACGTGTTTACAGGTATCAGTCCACTAGTCTCTGGACTCTCTTAATTAACATCATTATGGTGACGTGTTGACAGGTATCAGTCCACTAGTCCCTGAACTCTCTTAATTAACATCATTATGGTGACGTGTTGACAGGTATCAGTCCACTAGTCCCTGGACTCTCTTAATTAACATCATTAGGGTGACGTGTTGACAGGTATCAGTCCACTAGTCCCTGGACTCTCTTAACTAACATCATTATGGTGAAGTGTTGACAGGTATCAGTCCACTAGTCGCTGGACTCTCTTAATTAACATCATTATGGTGACGTGTTGACAGGTATCAGTCCACTAGTCCCTGAACTCTCTTAATTAACGTCATTATGGTGATTTGTTGACAGGTATCAGTCCACTAGCCCCTGGACTCTCTTAATTTACATCATTATGGTGACGTGTTGACAGGTATCAGTCCACTAGTCCCTGAACTCTCTTAATTAACGTCATTATGGTGACTTGTTTAAAGGTATCAGTCCACTAGTCCCTGGACTCTCTTAATTTACATCATTATGGTGACTTGTTGACAGGCATCAGTCACCTAGCCCATGGATTCTCTTAATTAACATCATTATGGTGACGTGTTGACAGATATCAGTCCACTAGTCCCTGGACTCTCTTAATTAACATCATTATGGTGACGTGTTTAAAGGCATCAGTCCACTAGTCCCTGGACTCTCTTAATTAACATCATTATGGTGACGTGTTGACAGGTATCATTCCACTAGTCCCTGAACTCTTAATTAACATCATTATTGTGACGTGTTGACAGGTATCAGTCCACTAGTCCCTGGACTCTCTTAATTAACATCATTATGGTGATGTGTTGACAGGTATCAGTCAACTAGTCCCTGGACTCTCTTAATTAACATCATTATGGTGACGTGTTGACAGGTATCAGTCCAATAGTCCATGGACTCTCTTAATTAACATCATTATGGTGACGTGTTGACAGGCATAAGTCCACTAGTCCCTGGACTCTCTTAATTAACATCATTATGGTGACGTGTTGACAGGTTTCAGTCCACTAGTCCCTGGACTCTCTTAATTAACATCATTATGGTGACGTGTTGACAGATATCAGTGTACGAGTCCCTGGACTCTCTTAATTAACATCATTATGGTGACGTGTTGACAATCATCAGTCCACTAGTCCCTGGACTCTCTTAATTAACATCATTATGGTGAAGTGTTGACAGGCATCAGTCCACTACTCCCTGGACTCTCTTAATTAACATCATTATGGTGACGTGTTGACAGGTATCAGTCAGACTCTCTTAATTATCACAATTATGGTGACACAGTTATCAGTCCACTAGTTTCTGGACTCTCTTAATTAACATCATTATGGTGACGTGTTGACAGGTATCACTCCACTAGGTATCCTTATGGTCCACTAGTCCACTGGACTCTCTTAATTAACATCATTATGGTGACGTGTTGACAGGTATCAGTCCACTAGTCCCTGGACTCTCTTAATTAAGATCATTATGATTATGTGTTTACAGATATCAGTCCACTAGTCCCTGGACTCTCTTAATTAACATCATCATGGTGACGTGTTGACAGATATCAGTCCACTAGTCCCTGGACTCTCTTAATTAACATCATTAAAGTGACGTGTTGACAGGCATCAGTCCACTAGTCCCTGGACTCTCTTAATTAACATCATTATAGTGACGTGTTTACAGGTATCAGTCCACTAGTCCCTGGACTCTCTTGACAGGTATCAGTCCACTATTAACATCATTATGGTGAGGTGTTCACAGGTATCAGTCCACTATTCCCTGGACTCTCTTAATTAACACAATTATAGTGACGTGTTGACAGGTATCACTCCACTAGTCCCTGAACTCTCTTAATTAACAACATTATGGTGACGTGTTGACAGGTATCAGTCCACTAGTCCCTGCACTCTCTTAATTAACATCATTATCGTGACGTGTTGACAGGTATGTTAGACAGGACTCCCTTAATTAACATCAGTGACGTGTTGACAGGCATCACTAGTCCCTGGACTCTCTTAATTAACATCTTTATGGTGACGTGTTGACAGGTATCAGTCCACTAGTCCCTGGACTCTCTTAATTAACATCATTAGGGTGACGTGTTGACAGGTATCAGTCCACTAGTCCCTGGACTCTCTTAATTAACATCCTTATGGTGACGTGTTGACAGGCATCAGTCCACTAGTCCCTGGACTCTCTTAATTAACATCATTATGGTGACGTGTTGACAGGTATCAGTCCACTAGTCCCTGGACTCTCTTAATTAACATCATTATTGTGACGTGTTGACAGGTATCAGTCCACTAGTCCCTGGACTCTCTTAATTAACATCATTATGGTGACGTGTTGACAGGTATCAGTCCACTAGTCCCTGGACTCTCTTAATTAACATCATTATGGTGACGTGTTGACAGGTATCAGTCCACTAGTCCCTGGACTCTCTTAATTAACATCATTATGGTGACGTGTTGACAGGTATCAGTCCACTAGTCCCTGGACTCTCTTAATTAACATCATTATGGTGAGGTGTTGACAGGTATCAGTCCACTAGTCCCTGGACTCTCTTAATTAACATCATTATGGTGACGTGTTGACAGGTATCAGTCCACTAGTCCCTGGACTCTCTTAATTAACATCATTATGGTGACTTGTTGACAGGTATCAGTCCACTAGTCCCTGGACACTCTTAATTAACATCATTATGGTGACTTGTTTACAGGTATCAGTCCACTAGTCCCTGGACTCTCTTAATTAACATCAATATGATGACGAGTTGACAGGTATCAGTCCACTAGTCCCTGGACTCTCTTAATTATCATCATTATGGTGACGAGTTGACAGGTATCAGTCCACTAGTCCCTAGACTCTCTTAATTAACATCATTATGGTGACGTGTTTACAGATATCAGTCCACTAGTCCCTGGACTCTCTTAATTAACATCATTATGGTGACGTGTTGACAGGTATCAGTCCACTAGTCCCTGGACTCTCTTAATTAACATCATTATGGTGACGTGTTGACAGGTATCAGTCCACTAGTCCCTGGACTCTCTTAATTAACATCATTATGGTGACGTGTTGACAGGTATCAGTCCACTAGTGTCTGGACTCTCTTAATTAACGTCATTATTGTGACGTTTTGACAGGCATCAGTCCACTAGTCCCTGGACTCTCTTAATTAACATCATTATGGAGACGTGTTGACAGATATCAGTCCACTAGTCCCTGGACTCTCTTAATTAACATCATTATGGTGAGGTGTTGGCAGGTATCAGTCCACTAGTCCCTGGACTCTCTTAATTAACATCATTATGGTGACGTGTTTACATGTATCAGTCCACTAGTCCCTGGACTCTCTTAATTAACATCATTATGGTGACGTGTTGACAGGCATCAGTCCACTAGTCCTGGACTCTCTTGAAAAACATCATTATGGTGACGTGTTGACAGGTATCAGTCCACTAGTCCCTGGACTCTCTTAATTAACATCATTATGGTGACGTGTTTACAGGTATCAGTCCACTAGTCCCTGGACTCTCTTAATTAACATCATTATGGTGACGTGTTGACAGGTATCAGTCCACTAGTCCCTGGACTCTCTTAATTAACATCATTATGGTGACGTGTTGACAGGTATCAGTCCACTAGTCCCTGAACTCTCTTAATTAACGTCATTATGGTGACTTGTTTAAAGGTATCAGTCCACTAATCCCTGGACTCTCTTAATTTACATCATTATGGTGACGTGTTGACAGGCATCAGTCCACTAGTCCCTGGTCTCTCTTAACATCATTATGGTGACTTGTTGACAGGCATCAGTCACCTAGCCCATGGATTCTCTTAATTAACATCATTATGGTGACGTGTTGACAGATATCAGTCCACTAGTCCCTGGACTCTCTTAATTAACATCATTATGGTGACGTGTTGACAGGCATCAGTCCATTAGTCCCTGGACTCTCTTAATTAACATCATTATTGTGACTTGTTGACAGGTATCAGTCCACTAGTCCCTGGACTCTATTAATTAACATCATTATGGTGACGTGTTGACAGGTATCAGTCAACTAGTCCCTGGACTCTCTTAATTAACATCATTATGATGACGTGTTGACAGGTATCAGTCCACTAGTCCCTGGACTCTCTTAATTAACATCATTATGGTGACGTGTTGACAGGTATCAGTCCACTAGTCCCTGGACTCTCTTAATTAACATCATTATGGTGACGTGTTGACAGGTATCAGTCCACTAGTCCCTGGACTCTCTTAATTAACATCATTATGGTGACGTGTTGACAGATATCAGTCCACTAGTCCCTGGACTCTCTTAATTAACATCATTATGGTGACGTGTTGACAGGTATCAGTCCACTAGTCCCTGGACTCTCTTAATTAACATCATTATTGTGACGTGTTGACAGGTATCAGTCCACTAGTCCCTGGACTCTCTTAATTAACATCATTATGGTGACGTTTTTACAGGTATCAGTCCACTAGTCTCTGGACTCTCTTAATTAACATCATTATGATCACGTGTTTACAGGTATCAGTCCACTAGTCTCTGGACTCTCTTAATTAACATCATTATGGTGACGTGTTGACAGGTATCAGTCCACTAGTCCCTGAACTCTCTTAATTAACATCATTATGGTGACGTGTTGACAGGTATCAGTCCACTAGTCCCTGGACTCTCTTAATTAACATCATTATGGTGACGTGTTGACAGGTATCAGTCCACTAGTCCCTGGACTCTCTTAATTAACATCATTATGGTGACGTGTTGACAGGTATCAGTCCACTAGTCCCTGGACTCTCTTAATTAACATCATTATGGTGACGTGTTGACAGGTATCAGTCCACTAGTCCCTGGACTCTCTTAATTAACATCATTATGGTGAGGTGTTGACAGGCATCAGTCCACTAGTCCCTGGTCTCTCTTAACATCATTATGGTGACGTGTTGACAGATATCAGTCCACTAGTCCCTGGACTCTCTTAATTAACATCATTATGGTGACGTGTTTAAAGGTATCAGTCCACTAGTCCCTGGACTCTCTTAATTAACATCATTATGGTGACGTGTTGACAGGTATCATTCCACTAGTCCCTGAACTCTTAATTAACATCATTATTGTGACGTGTTGACAGGTATCAGTCCACTAGTCCCTGGACTCTCTTAATTAACATCATTATGGTGACGTGTTGACAGGTATCAGTCCACTAGTCCCTGGACTCTCTTAATTAACATCATTATGGTGACGTGTTGACAGGCATCAGTCCACTAGTCCCTGGACTCTCTTAATTAACATCATTATGGTGACGTGTTGACAGATATCAGTCCACTAGTCCCTGGACTCTCTTAATTAACATCATTATGGTGACGTGTTGACAGGTATCAGTCCACTAGTCCCTGGACTCTCTTAATTAACATCATTATGGTGACGTGTTGACAGGTATCAGTCCACTAGTCCCTGGACTCTCTTAATTAACATCATTATGGTGACGTGTTGACAGGTATCAGTCCACTAGTCCCTGGACTCTCTTAATTAACACAATTATTGTGACGTGTTGACAGGTATCAGTCCACTAGTCCCTGGACTCTCCTAATTAACATCATTATGGTGACGTGTTGACAGGTATCAGTCCACTAGTCCCTGAACTCTCTTAATTAACATCATTAAAGTGACATGTTGACAGGCATCAGTCCACTAGTCCCTAGACTCTTTTAATTAACATCATTATCGTGACTTGTTGACGGACATCAGTCCACTAGTCCCTGGACTCTCTTAATTAACATCATTATGGTGACGTGTTGACAGGTATCACTCCACTAGTCCCTGGACTCTCTTAATTAACATCATTACGGTGACGTGTTGACAGGTATCAGTCCACTAGTCCCTGGACTCCCTTAATTAACATCATTATGGTGACGTGTTGACAGGCATCAGTCCACTAGTCCCTGGACTCTCTTAATTAACATCATTATGGTGACGTGTTTAAAGGTATCCGTCCACTAGTCCCTGGACTCTCTTAATTAACGCATGGTGACATTACAGGTATCACTGACTGGACTCTCTTAATTAACATCATTATAGTGACGTGTTTACAGGTATCAGTCCACTAGTCCCTGGACTCTCTTAATTAACATCATTATGGTGACATGTTGACAGGTATCAGTCCACTATTCCCTGGACTCTTAATTAACATCATTATTGTGACGTGTTGACAGGTATCAGTCCACTAGTCTCTTTACTCTCTTAATTAACATCATTATTGTGACTCGTTCACAGGTATCAGGCCTCTAGTCACTGGACTCTCTTAATTAACATCATCATGGTGACGTGTTGACAGGTATCAATCCATTAGTCTCTGGACTCTCTTAATTAACATCATTATGGTGACGTGTTGACAGGTATCAGTCCACTAGTGTCTGGACTCCCTTAATTAACATCATTATGGTGACGTGTTGACAGGCATCAGTACACTAGTCCCTGGTATCTCTTAATTAACATCATTATTGTGACGTGTTGACAGGTATCAGTCCACTAGTCTCTGGACTCTCTTAATTAACATCATTATGGTGACGTGTTGACAGGTATCAGTCCACTAGTCCCTGGACTCTCTTAATTAACATCATTATGGTGACGTGTTGAAAGGCATCAGTCCACTAGTCCCTGGTCTCTCTTAATTAACATCATTATGAAGACGTGTTGACAGATATCAGACCACTAGTCCCTGGACTCTCTTAATTAACATCATTATGGTGAGGTGTTGGCAGGTATCAGTCCACTAGTCCCTGGACTCTCTTAATTAACATCTTTATGGTGACGTGTTTACATGTATCAGTCCACTAGTAACTGGACTCTGTTAATTAACATTATTATGGTGACGTGTTGACAGGTATCAGTCCACTAGTCTCTGAACTCTTAATTAACATCATTATTGTGATGTGTTGACAGGTATCAGTCCACTAGTCCCTGGACTCTCTTGAATAACATCATTATGGTGACGTGTTTACAGGTATCAGTCCACTAGTCCCTGGACTCTCTTAATTAACATCTTTATGGTGACTTGTTGACAGGTATCAGTCCACTAGTCCCTGGACACTCTTAATTAACATCATTATGGTGACGTGTTGACAGGTATCAGTCCACTAGTCCCTGAACTCTCTTAATTAACGTCATTATGGTGACTTGTTTAAAGGTATCAGTCCACTAGTCCCTGGACTCTCTTAATTTACATCATGGTGACTTGTTGACACATCAGTCACCTAGCCCTCTTAATTAACATCATTATGGTGACGTGTTTAAAGGCATCAGTCCACTAGTCCCTGGACTCTCTTAATTAACATCATTATGGTGACATGTTGACAGGTATCATTCCACTAGTCCCAGAACTCTTAATTAACATCATTATTGTGACGTGTTGACAGGTATCAGTCCACTAGTCCCTGGACTCTCTTAATTAACATCATTATGGTGACGTGTTGACAGGTATCAGTCCACTAGTCCCTGGACTCTCTTAATTAACATCATTATGGTGACGTGTTGATAGGTATCAGTCCAATAGTCCCTGGTCTCTCTTAATTAACATCTTTATTGTGATGTGTTGACAGGCATCCTTCCACTAGTCCCTGGACTCTCTTAATTAATATCATTATGGAGACGTGTTGACAGATATCAGTGTACGAGTCCCTGGACTCTCTTATTTAACATCATTATGGTGAGGTGTTGAGAGGTATCAGTCCACTAGTCCCTGGACTCTCTTAATTAACATCATTATGGTGACGTGTTGACAGGCATCAGTCCACTAGTCCCTGGACTCTCTTAATTAACATCATTATGGTGACGGGTTGACAGGTATCAGTCCACTAGTCCCTGGACTCTCTTAATTAACACAATTATGGTGACATGTTGACAGGTATCAGTCCACTAGTTTCTGGACTCTCTTAATTAACATCATTATGGTGACGTGTTGACAGGTATCAGTCCACTAGTCCCTGGACTCTCTTAATTAACATCATTATGGTGACGTGTTGACAGGCATCAGTCCACTAGTCCCTGAACTCTCTTAATTAACATCATTATAGTGACGTGTTGACAGGTATCAGTCCACTAGTCCCTGAACTCTCTTAATTAACATCATTATGGTGACGTGTTGACAGGTATCAGTCCACTAGTCCCTGGACTCTCTTAATTAACATCATTATGGTGACGTGTTGACAGGTATCAGTCCACTAGTCCCTGGACTCTCTTAATTAACATCATTATGGTGACGTGTTGACAGGTATCAGTCCACTAGTCCCTGGACTCTCTTAATTAACATCATTATGGTGACGTGTTGACAGGTATCAGTCCACTAGTCCCTGGACTCTCTTAATTAACATCATTATGGTGACGTGTTGACAGGTATCAGTCCACTAGTCCCTGGACTCTCTTAATTAACATCATTATGGTGACGTGTTGACAGGTATCAGTCCACTAGTCCCTGGACTCTCTTAATTAACATCATTATGGTGACGTGTTGACAGGTATCAGTCCACTAGTCCCTGGACTCTCTTAATTAACATCATTATGGTGACGTGTTGACAGGCATCAGTCCACTAGTCCCTGGACTCTCTTAATTAACATCATTATGGTGACATGTTGACAGGTATCAGTCCACTAGTCCCTGGACTCTCTTAATTAACATCATTATGGTGACATGTTGACAGGTATCAGTCCACTAGTCCCTGGACTCTTAATTAACATCATTATTGTGACGTGTTGACAGGTATCAGTCCACTAGTCTCTTTACTCTCTTAATTAACATCATTATTGTGACTTGTTCACAGGTATCAGGCCTCTAGTCACTGGACTCTCTTAATTAACATCATCATGGTGACGTGTTGACAGGTATCAATCCATTAGTCTCTGTACTCTCTTAATTAACATCATTATGGTGACGTGTTGACAGGTATCAGTCCACTAGTGTCTGGACTCCCTTAATTAACATCATTATGGTGACGTGTTGACAGGTATCAGTCCACTAGTCCCTGGACTCTTAATTAACATCATTATTGTGACGTGTTGACAGGTATCAGTCCACTAGTCTCTGGACTCTCTTAATTAACATCATTATGGTGACGTGTTGACAGGTATCAGTCCACTAGTCCCTGGACTCTCTTAATTAACATCATTATGGTGACGTGTTGAAAGGCATCAGTCCACTAGTCCCTGGTCTCTCTTAATTAACATCATTAAGAAGACGTGTTGACAGATATCAGTCCACTAGTCCTTGGACTCTCTTAATTAACATCATTATGGTGACGTGTTGGCAGGTATCAGTCCACTAGTCCCTGGACTCTCTTAATTAACATCATTATGGTGGCGTGTTGACAGGTATCAGTCCACTAGTAACTGGACTCTGTTAATTAACATTATTATGGTGACGTGTTGACAGGTATCAGTCCACTAGTCCCTGAACTCTTAATTAACATCATTATTGTGACGTGTTGACAGGTATCAGTCCACTAGTCCCTGGACTCTCTTAATTAACATCATTATGGTGACGTGTTTACAGGTATCAGTCCACTAGTCCCTGGACTCTCTTAATTAACATCATTATGGTGACGTGTTGACAGGCATCAGTCCAGTAGTCCCTGGACACTCTTAATTAACATCATTATGGTGTCGTGTTGACAGGCATCAGTCCACTAGTCCCTGGACTCTCTTAATTAATATCATTATGGTGACGTGTTGACAGATATCACTCCACTAGTCCCTGGACTCTCTTAATTAACATCATTATGGTGACGTGTTGACAGGTATCAGTCCACTAGTCCCTGGACTCTCTTAATTAACACAATTATTGTGACGTGTTGACAGGTATCAGTCCACTAGTCCCTGGACTCTCTTAATTAAGATCATTATGATTATGTGTTTACAGATATCAGTCCACTAGTCCCTGGACTCTCCTAATTAACATCATTATGGTGACGTGTTGACAGGTATCAGTCCACTAGTCCCTGAACTCTCTTAATTAACATCATTAAAGTGACGTGTTGACAGGCATCAGTCCACTAGTCCCTGGACTCTTTTAATTAACATCATTATCGTGACTTGTTGACGGACATCAGTCCACTAGTCCCTGGACTCTCTTAATTAACATCATTATGGTGACGTGTTGAGAGGTATCACTCCACTAGTCCCTGGACTCTCTTAATTAACATCATTACGGTGACGTGTTGACAGGTATCAGTCCACTAGTCCCTGGACTCCCTTAATTAACATCATTATGGTGACGTGTTGACAGGCATCAGTCCACTAGTCCCTGGACTCTCTTAATTAACATCTTTATGGTGACGTGTTTAAAGGTATCCGTCCACTAGTCCCTGGACTCTCTTAATTAACGCAATTATGGTGACATGTTGACAGGTATCACTCCACTAGTCCCTGGACTCTCTTAATTAACATCATTATAGTGACGTGTTTACAGGTATCAGTCCACTAGTCCCTGGACTCTCTTAATTAACATCATTATGGTGACATGTTGACAGGTATCAGTCCACTATTCCCTGGACTCTTAATTAACATCATTATTGTGACGTGTTGACAGGTATCAGTCCACTAGTCTCTTTACTCTCTTAATTAACATCATTATTGTGACTCGTTCACAGGTATCAGGCCTCTAGTCACTGGACTCTCTTAATTAACATCATCATGGTGACGTGTTGACAGGTATCAATCCATTAGTCTCTGGACTCTCTTAATTAACATCATTATGGTGACGTGTTGACAGGTATCAGTCCACTAGTGTCTGGACTCCCTTAATTAACATCATTATGGTGACGTGTTGACAGGCATCAGTACACTAGTCCCTGGTATCTCTTAATTAACATCATTATTGTGACGTGTTGACAGGTATCAGTCCACTAGTCTCGGGACTCTCTTAATTAACATCATTATGGTGACGTGTTGACAGGTATCAGTCCACTAATCCCTGGACTCTCTTAATTAACATCATTATGGTGACGTGTTGAAAGGCATCAGTCCACTAGTCCCTGGTCTCTCTTAGTTAACATCATTATGAAGACGTGTTGACAGATATCAGACCACTAGTCCCTGGACTCTCTTAATTAACATCATTATGGTGAGGTGTTGGCAGGTATAAGTCCACTAGTCCCTGGACTCTCTTAATTAACATCTTTATGGTGACGTGTTTACATGTATCAGTCCACTAGTAACTGGACTCTGTTAATTAACATTATTATGGTGACGTGTTGACAGGTATCAGTCCACTAGTCCCTGGACTCTCTTAATTAACATCATTATGGTGAGGTGTTGACAGGTATCAGTCCACTAGTCCCTGGACTCTCTTGAATAACATCATTATGGTGACGTGTTTACAGGTATCAGTCCACTAGTCCCTGGACTCTCTTAATTAACATCTTTATGATGACTTGTTGACAGGTATCAGTCCACTAGTCCCTGGACACTCTTAATTAACATCATTATGGTGACGTGTTGACAGGTATCAGTCCACTAGTCCCTGAACTCTCTTAATTAACGTCATTATGGTGACTTGTTTAAAGGTATCAGTCCACTTGTCCCGGGACTCTCTTAATTTACATCATTATGGTGACTTGTTGACAGGCATCAGTCACCTAGCCCATGGATTCCCTTAATTAACATCATTATGGTGACGTGTTGACAGATATCAGTCCACTAGTCCCTGGACTCTCTTAATTAACATCATTATGGTGACGTGTTGACAGGTATCATTCCACTAGTCCCAGAACTCTTAATTAACATCATTATTGTGACGTGTTGACAGGTATCAGTCCACTAGACCCTGGACTCTCTTAATTAACATCATTATGGTGACGTGTTGACAGGTATCAGTCCACTAGTCCCTGGACTCTCTTAATTAACATCATTATGGTGACGTGTTGATAGGTATCAGTCCAATAGTCCCTGGTCTCTCTTAATTAACATCATTATGGTGATGTGTTGAAAGGCATCAGTCCACTAGTCCCTGGACTCTTCTAATTAATATCATTATGGTGACGTGTTGACAGATATCAGTGTACGAGTCCCTGGACTCTCTTATTTAACATCATTATGGTGAGTTGTTGAGAGGTATCAGTCCACTAGTCCCTGGACTCTCTTAATTAACATCATTATGGTGACGTGTTGACAGGCATCAGTCCACTACTCCCTGGACTCTTTTAATTAACATCATTATGGTGACGTGTTGACAGGTATCAGTCCACTAGTCCTGGACTCTCTTAATTAACACAATTATGGTGACGTGTTGACAGGTATCAGTCTACTAGTTTCTGGACTCTCTTAATTAACATCATTATAGTGACGTGTTGACAGGTATCAGCCCACTAGTCCCTGGACTCTCTTAATTAGCATCATTATGTTGACGTGTTGATAGGCATCAGTCCACTAGTCCCTGAACTCTCTTAATTAACATCAATATTGTGACGTGTTGACAGATATCACTCCACTAGTCCCTGAACTCTCTTAATTAACATCATTATGGTGACGTGTTGACAGGTATCAGTCCACTAGTCCCTGGACTCTCTTAATTAACATCATTATTGTGACATGTTGACACGCATCAGTCCACTAGTCCCTGGACTCTCTTAATTAACATCATTATGGTGACGTGTTGACAGGTATCAGTCCACTAGTCCCTGGACTCTCTTAATTAACATCATTATTGTGACATGTTGACACGCATCAGTCCACTAGTCCCTGGACTCTCTTAATTAACACAATTATTGTGACGTGTTGACAGGTATCAGTCCACTAGTCCCTGGACTCTCTTAATTAACATCATTATGGTGACGTGTTGACAGGTATCACTCCACTAGTCCCTGGACTCTCTTAATTAACATCATTACGGTGACGTGTTGACAGGTATCAGTCCACTAGTCCCTGGACTCTCTTAATTAACATCATTATGGTGACGTGTTGACAGGCATCAGTCCACTAGTCCCTGGACTCTCTTAATTAACATCATTATGGTGACGTGTTTAAAGGTATCCGTCCACTAGTCCCTGGACTCTCTTAATTAACACAATTATGGTGACATGTTGACAGGTATCACTCCACTAGTACCTGGACTCTCTTAAATAACATCATTATGGTGACATGTTGACAGGTATCAGTCCACTAGTCCCTGAACTCTTAATTAACATCATTATTGTGACGTGTTGACAGGTATCAGTCCACTAGTCTCTTTACTCTCTTAATTAACATCATTATTGTGACTTGTTCACAGGTATCAGGCCTCTAGTCACTGGACTCTCTTAATTAACATCATCATGGTGACGTGTTGACAGGTATCAATGCATTAGTCTCTGTACTCTCTTAATTAACATCATTATGGTGACGTGTTGACAGGTATCAGTCCACTAGTGTCTGGACTCCCTTAATTAACATCATTATGGTGACGTGTTGACAGGCATCAGTACACTAGTCCCTGGTATCTCTTAATTAACATCATTATTGTGACGTGTTGACAGGTATCAGTCCACTAGTCTCTGGACTCTTAATTAACATCATTATGGTGACGTGTTGACAGGTATCAGTCCACTAGTCCCTGGACTCTCTTAATTAACATCATTATGGTGACGTGTTGAAAGGCATCAGTCCACTAGTCCCTGGTCTCTCTTAATTAACATCATTATGAAGACGTGTTGACAGATATCAGTCCACTAGTCCCTGGACTCTCTTAAGTAACATCATTATGGTGACGTGTTGGCAGGTATCACTCCACTAGTCCCTGGACTCTCTTAATTAACACCATTATGGTGACGTGTTTACATGTATCAGTCCACTAGTAACTGGACTCTGTTAATTAACATTATTATGGTGAAGTGTTGACAGGTATCAGTCCACTAGTCTCCCAACTCTTAATTAACATCATTATTGTGACGTGTTGACAGGTATCAGTCCACTAGTCCCTGGACTCTCTTAATTAACATCATTATGGTGACGTGTTTACAGGTATCAGTCCACTAGTCCCTGGACTCTCTTAATTAACATCATTATGGTGACATGTTGACAGGCATCAGTCCAATAGTCCCTGGACTCTCTTAATTAACATCATTATGGTGACGTGTTGACAGGCATCAGTCCACTAGTCCCTGGACTCTCTTAATTAATATCATTATGGTGACGTGTTGACAGATATCACTCCACTAGTCCCTGGACTCTCTTAATTAACATCATTATGGTGACGTGTTGACAGGTATCAGTCCACTAGTCCCTGGACTCTCTTAATTAACACAATTATTGTGACGTGTTGACAGGTATCAGTCCACTAGTCCCTGGACTCTCTTAATTAAGATCATTATGATTATGTGTTTACAGATATCAGTCCACTAGTCCCTGGACTCTCCTAATTAACATCATTATGGTGACGTGTTGACAGGTATCAGTCCACTAGTCCCTGAACTCTCTTAATTAACATCATTAAAGTGACGTGTTGACAGGCATCAGTCCACTAGTCCCTGGACTCTTTTAATTAACATCATTATCGTGACTTGTTGACGGACATCAGTCCACTAGTCCCTGGACTCTCTTAATTAACATCATTATGGTGACGTGTTGAGAGGTATCACTCCACTAGTCCCTGGACTCTCTTAATTAACATCATTACGGTGACGTGTTGACAGGTATCAGTCCACTAGTCCCTGGACTCCCTTAATTAACATCATTATGGTGACGTGTTGACAGGCATCAGTCCACTAGTCCCTGGACTCTCTTAATTAACATCTTTATGGTGACGTGTTTAAAGGTATCCGTCCACTAGTCCCTGGACTCTCTTAATTAACGCAATTATGGTGACATGTTGACAGGTATCACTCCACTAGTCCCTGGACTCTCTTAATTAACATCATTATAGTGACGTGTTTACAGGTATCAGTCCACTAGTCCCTGGACTCTCTTAATTAACATCATTATGGTGACATGTTGACAGGTATCAGTCCACTATTCCCTGGACTCTTAATTAACATCATTATTGTGACGTGTTGACAGGTATCAGTCCACTAGTCTCTTTACTCTCTTAATTAACATCATTATTGTGACTCGTTCACAGGTATCAGGCCTCTAGTCACTGGACTCTCTTAATTAACATCATCATGGTGACGTGTTGACAGGTATCAATCCATTAGTCTCTGGACTCTCTTAATTAACATCATTATGGTGACGTGTTGACAGGTATCAGTCCACTAGTGTCTGGACTCCCTTAATTAACATCATTATGGTGACGTGTTGACAGGCATCAGTACACTAGTCCCTGGTATCTCTTAATTAACATCATTATTGTGACGTGTTGACAGGTATCAGTCCACTAGTCTCGGGACTCTCTTAATTAACATCATTATGGTGACGTGTTGACAGGTATCAGTCCACTAATCCCTGGACTCTCTTAATTAACATCATTATGGTGACGTGTTGAAAGGCATCAGTCCACTAGTCCCTGGTCTCTCTTAGTTAACATCATTATGAAGACGTGTTGACAGATATCAGACCACTAGTCCCTGGACTCTCTTAATTAACATCATTATGGTGAGGTGTTGGCAGGTATAAGTCCACTAGTCCCTGGACTCTCTTAATTAACATCTTTATGGTGACGTGTTTACATGTATCAGTCCACTAGTAACTGGACTCTGTTAATTAACATTATTATGGTGACGTGTTGACAGGTATCAGTCCACTAGTCTCTGAACTCTTAATTAACATCATTATTGTGATGTGTTGACAGGTATCAGTCCACTAGTCCCTGGACTCTCTTGAATAACATCATTATGGTGACGTGTTTACAGGTATCAGTCCACTAGTCCCTGGACTCTCTTAATTAACATCTTTATGATGACTTGTTGACAGGTATCAGTCCACTAGTCCCTGGACACTCTTAATTAACATCATTATGGTGACGTGTTGACAGGTATCAGTCCACTAGTCCCTGAACTCTCTTAATTAACATCATTATGGTGACTTGTTTAAAGGTATCAGTCCACTTGTCCCGGGACTCTCTTAATTTACATCATTATGGTGACTTGTTGACAGGCATCAGTCACCTAGCCCATGGATTCCCTTAATTAACATCATTATGGTGACGTGTTGACAGATATCAGTCCACTAGTCCCTGGACTCTCTTAATTAACATCATTATGGTGACGTGTTGACAGGTATCATTCCACTAGTCCCAGAACTCTTAATTAACATCATTATTGTGACGTGTTGACAGGTATCAGTCCACTAGACCCTGGACTCTCTTAATTAACATCATTATGGTGACGTGTTGACAGGTATCAGTCCACTAGTCCCTGGACTCTCTTAATTAACATCATTATGGTGACGTGTTGACAGGTATCAGTCCAATAGTCCCTGGACTCTCTTAATTAACATCATTATTGTGATGTGTTGACAGGCATCAGTCCACTAGTCCCTTGACTCTCTTAATTAATATCATTATGGTGACGTGTTGACAGATATCAGTGTACGAGTCCCTGGACTCTCTTATTTAACATCATTATGGTGAGGTGTTGAGAGGTATCAGTCCACTAGTCCCTGGACTCTCTTAATTAACATCATTATGGTGACGTGTTGACAGGCATCAGTCCACTACTCCCTGGACTCTCTTAATTAACATCATTATGGTGACGTGTTGACAGGTATCAGTCCACTAGTCCTGGACTCTCTTAATTAACACAATTATGGTGACGTGTTGACAGGTATCAGTCTACTAGTTTCTGGACTCTCTTAATTAACATCATTATGGTGACGTGTTGACAGGTATCAGCGCACTAGTCCCTGGACTCTCTTAATTAGCATCATTATGTTGACGTGTTGATAGGCATCAGTCCACTAGTCCCTGAACTCTCTTAATTAACATCAATATTGTGACGTGTTGACAGATATCACTCCACTAGTCCCTGAACTCTCTTAATTAACATCATTACGGTGACGTGTTGACACGCATCAGTCCACTAGTCCCTGGACTCTCTTAATTAACATCATTATTGTGACGTGTTGACAGGTATCAGTCCACTAGTCTCTGGACTCTCTTAATTAACATCATTATGGTGACGTGTTGACAGGTATCAGTCCACTAGTCCCTGGACTCTCTTAATTAACATCATTATGGTGACGTGTTGACAGGTATCAGTCCACTAGTCCCTGGACTCTCTTAATTAACATCATTATGGTGACGTGTTGACAGGTATCAGTCCACTAGTCCCTGGACTCTCTTAATTAACATCATTATGGTGACGTGTTGACAGGTATCAGTCCACTAGTCCCTGGACTCTCTTAATTAACATCATTATGGTGACGTGTTGACAGGTATAAGTCCACTAGTCCCTGGACTCTCTTAATTAACATCATTATGGTGACGTGTTTACAGGTATCAGTCCACTAGTCCCTGAACTCTTAATTAACATCATTATTGTGACATGTTGACAGGTATCAGTCCAGTAGTCCCTGGACTCTCTTAATTAACATCATTATGGTGACGTGTTGACAGGTATCAGTCCACTAGTCCCTGGACTCTCTTAATTAACATCATTATGGTGACGTGTTGACAGGTATCAGTCCACTAGTCCCTGGACTCTCTTAATTAACATCATTATGGTGACGTGTTGACAGGTATCAGTCCACTAGTCCCTGGACTCTCTTAATTAACATCATTATGGTGACGTGTTGACAGGTATCAGTCCACTAGTCCCTGGACTCTCTTAATTAACATCATTATGGTGACGTGTTGACAGGTATCAGTCCACTAGTCCCTGGACTCTCTTAATTAACATCATTATGGTGACGTGTTGACAGGCATCAGTCCACTAGTCCCTGGACTCTCTTAATTAACATCATTATGGTGACGTGTTGACAGGTATCACTCCACTAGTCCTGGACTCTCTTAATTAACATCATTATGGTGACGTGTTGACAGGTATCAGTCCACTAGTCCCTGGACTCTCTTAATTAACATCATTATGGTGACGTGTTGACAGGTATCAGTCGACTAATCCCTGGACTCATCAGTCCACTAGTCCTGGACTCTCTTAATTAACATCATTATGGTGACGTGTTGACAGGTATCAGTCCACTAGTCCCTGGACTCTCTTAATTAACATCATTATGGTGACGTGTTGACAGGTATCAGTCGACTAATCCCTGGACTCTCTTAATTAACATCATTATGGTGACGCATTGACAGGTATCAGTCCACTAGTCCCTGGACTCTCTTAATTAACATCATTATGGTGACGTGTTGACAGGTATCAGTCCACTAGTCCCTGGACTCTCTTAATTAACATCATTATGGTGACGTGTTGACAGGTATCAGTCCACTAGTCCCTGGACTCTCTTAATTAACATCATTATGGTGACGTGTTGACAGGTATCAGTCCACTAGTCCCTGGACTCTCTTAATTAACATCATTATGGTGACGTGTTGACAGGTATCAGTCCACTAGTCCCTGGACTCTCTTAATTAACATCATTATGGTGACGTGTTGACAGGTATCACTCCACTAGTCCCTGGACTCTCTTAATTAACATCATTACGGTGACGTGTTGACAGGTATCAGTCCACTAGTCCCTGGACTCTCTTAATTAATATCATTAGGGTGACGTGTTGACAGGCATCAGTCCACTAGTCCCTGGACTCTCTTAAGTAACATCATTATGGTGACGTGTTTAAAGGTATCCGTCCACTAGTCCCTGGACTCTCTTAATTAACACAATTATGGTGACACGTTGACAGATATCACTCCACTAGTACCTGGACTCTCTTAAATAACATCATTATGGTGACATGTTGACAGGTATCAGTCCACTAGTCCCTGAACTCTTAATTAACATCATTATTGTGACGTGTTGACAGGTATCAGTCCACTAGTCTCTTTACTCTCTTAATTAACATCATTATTGTGACTTGTTCACAGGTATCAGGCCTCTAGTCACTGGACTCTCTTAATTAACATCATCATGGTGACGTGTTGACAGGTATCAATGCATTAGTCTCTGTACTCTCTTAATTAACATCATTATGGTGACGTGTTGACAGGTATCAGTCCACTAGTGTCTGGACTCCCTTAATTAACATCATTATGGTGACGTGTTGACAGGCATCAGTACACTAGTCCCTGGTATCTCTTAATTAACATCATTATTGTGACGTGTTGACAGGTATCAGTCCACTAGTCTCTGGACTCTTAATTAACATCATTATGGTGACGTGTTGACAGGTATCAGTCCACTAGTTCCTGGACTCTCTTAATTAACATCATTATGGTGACGTGTTGAAAGGCATCAGTCCACTAGTCCCTGGTCTCTCTTAATTAACATCATTATGAAGACGTGTTGACAGATATCAGTCCACTAGTCCCTGGACTCTCTTAAGTAACATCATTATGGTGACGTGTTGGCAGGTATCACTCCACTAGTCCCTGGACTCTCTTAATTAACATCATTATGGTGACGTGTTTACATGTATCAGTCCACTAGTAACTGGACTCTGTTAATTAACATTATTATGGTGAAGTGTTGACAGGTATCAGTCCACTAGTCTCTCAACTCTTAATTAACATCATTATTGTGACGTGTTGACAGGTATCAGTCCACTAGTCCCTGGACTCTCTTAATTAACATCATTATGGTGACGTGTTTACAGGTATCAGTCCACTAGTCCCTGGACTCTCTTAATTAACATCATTATGGTGACATGTTGACAGGCATCAGTCCAATAGTCCCTGGACTCTCTTAATTAACATCATTATGGTGACGTGTTGACAGGCATCAGTCCACTAGTCCCTGGACTCTCTTAATTAATATCATTATGGTGACGTGTTGACAGATATCACTCCACTAGTCCCTGGACTCTCTTAATTAACATCATTATGGTGACGTGTTGACAGGTATCAGTCCACTAGTCCCTGGACTCTCTTAATTAACACAATTATTGTGACGTGTTGACAGGTATCAGTCCACTAGTCCCTGGACTCTCATTAATTAAGATCATTATGATTATGGTGTGTTTACAGATATCAGTCCACTAGTCCCTGGACTCTCCTAATTAACATCATTATGGTGACGTGTTGACAGGTATCAGTCCACTAGTCCCTGAACTCTCTTAATTAACATCATTAAAGTGACGTGTTGACAGGCATCAGTCCACTAGTCCCTGGACTCTTTTAATTAACATCATTATCGTGACTTGTTGACGGACATCAGTCCACTAGTCCCTGGACTCTCTTAATTAACATCATTATGGTGACGTGTTGAGAGGTATCACTCCACTAGTCCCTGGACTCTCTTAATTAACATCATTACGGTGACGTGTTGACAGGTATCAGTCCACTAGTCCCTGGACTCCCTTAATTAACATCATTATGGTGACGTGTTGACAGGCATCAGTCCACTAGTCCCTGGACTCTCTTAATTAACATCATTATGGTGACGTGTTTAAAGGTATCCGTCCACTAGTCCCTGGACTCTCTTAATTAACACAATTATGGTGACATGTTTACAGGTATCAGTCCACTAGTCCCTGGACTCTCTTAATTAACATCATTATAGTGACGTGTTTACAGGTATCAGTCCACTAGTCCCTGGACTCTCTTAATTAACATCATTATGGTGACATGTTGACAGGTATCAGTCCACTATTCCCTGGACTCTTAATTAACATCATTATTGTGACGTGTTGACAGGTATCAGTCCACTAGTCTCTTTACTCTCTTAATTAACATCATTATTGTGACTCGTTCACAGGTATCAGGCCTCTAGTCACTGGACTCTCTTAATTAACATCATCATGGTGACGTGTTGACAGGTATCAATCCATTAGTCTCTGGACTCTCTTAATTAACATCATTATGGTGACGTGTTGACAGGTATCAGTCCACTAGTGTCTGGACTCCCTTAATTAACATCATTATGGTGACGTGTTGACAGGCATCAGTACACTAGTCCCTGGTATCTCTTAATTAACATCATTATTGTGACGTGTTGACAGGTATCAGTCCACTAGTCTCGGGACTCTCTTAATTAACATCATTATGGTGACGTGTTGACAGGTATCAGTCCACTAATCCCTGGACTCTCTTAATTAACATCATTATGGTGACGTGTTGAAAGGCATCAGTCCACTAGTCCCTGGTCTCTCTTAGTTAACATCATTATGAAGACGTGTTGACAGATATCAGACCACTAGTCCCTGGACTCTCTTAATTAACATCATTATGGTGAGGTGTTGGCAGGTATAAGTCCACTAGTCCCTGGACTCTCTTAATTAACATCTTTATGGTGACGTGTTTACATGTATCAGTCCACTAGTAACTGGACTCTGTTAATTAACATTATTATGGTGACGTGTTGACAGGTATCAGTCCACTAGTCTCTGAACTCTTAATTAACATCATTATTGTGATGTGTTGACAGGTATCAGTCCACTAGTCCCTGGACTCTCTTGAATAACATCATTATGGTGACGTGTTTACAGGTATCAGTCCACTAGTCCCTGGACTCTCTTAATTAACATCTTTATGATGACTTGTTGACAGGTATCAGTCCACTAGTCCCTGGACACTCTTAATTAACATCATTATGGTGACGTGTTGACAGGTATCAGTCCACTACTCCCTGAACTCTCTTAATTAACGTCATTATGGTGACTTGTTTAAAGGTATCAGTCCACTAGTCCCGGGACTCTCTTGATTTACATCATTATGGTGACATGTTGACAGGCATCAGTCCACTAGTCCCTGGTCTCTCTTAGCATCATTATGGTGACTTGTTGACAGGCATCAGTCCACTAGTCCCTGGACTCTCTTAATTAACATCATTATGGTGACTTGTTGACAGGTATCAGTCCACTAGTCCCTGGACTCTCTTAATTAACATCATTATTGTGACGTGTTGACAGGTATCAGTCCACTAGTCCCTGGACTCTCTTAATTAACATCATTATGGTGACGTGTTGACAGGTATCAGTCCAATAGTCCCTGTACTCTCTTAATTAACATCATTATGGTGACGTGTTGACAGGCATCAGTCCACTAGTCCCTAGACTCTCTTAATTAACATCATTATGGTGATGTTTTGACAGATATCAGTCCACTAGTCCCTGGACTCTCTTAATTAACATCATTATGGTGACGTGTTGACCGGAATCACTCCACTAGTCCCTGGACTCTCTTAATTAACATCATTATGGTAACGTGTTGGCAGGTATCAGTCCACTAGTCCCTGGACTCTCTTAATTAACATCATTATGGTGACGTGTTGAAAGGCATCAGTCCACTAGTCCCTGGACTCTCTTAATTAACATCATCATGGTGACGTGTTGACAGGTATCAGTCTACTAGTAGTGGACTCTCTTAATTAACACAATTATGGTGACGTGTTGACAGGTATGAGTCCACTAGTTTCTGGACTCTCTTAATTAACATCATTATGGTGACGTGTTGACAGATATCAGCCCACTAGTCCCTGGACTCTCTTAATTAGCATCATTATGGTGACGTGTTGATAGGCATCAGTCCACTAGTCCCTGAACTCTCTTAATTAACATCATTATGGTGACGTGTTGACAGATATCAGTCCACTAGTCCCTGGACTCTCTTAATTAACATCATTATGGTGACATGTTGACAGGTATCACTCCACTAGTCCCTGGACTCTCTTAATTAACATCATTATGGTGACGTGTTGACAGGTATCAGTCCACTAGTCCCTGGACTCTCTTAATTAACATCCTTATGGTGACGTGTTGACAGGCATCAGTCCACTAGTCCCTGAACTCTCTTAATTAACATCATTATGGTGACGTGTTGACAGGTTTCAGTCCACTAGTCCCTGGACTATCTTAATTAACACAATTATGGTGACGTGTTGACAGGTATCAGTCCACTAGTCCCTGGACTCTCTTAATTAAGATCATTATGGTTACGTGTTTACAGATATCAGTCCACTAGTCCCTGGACTCTCTTAATTAATATCATTATGGTGACGTGTTGACAGGTATCAGTCCACTAGTCCCTGGACTCTCTTAATTAACATCATTACAGTGGCGTGTTGACTGGCATCAGTCCACTAGTCCCTGGACTCTTTTAATTAACATCATTATCGTGACTTGTTGACAGACATCAGTCCACTAGTCCCTGGACTCTCTTAATTAACATCATTACGGTGACGTGTTGACAGGTATCACTCCACTAGTCCCTGGACTCTCTTAATTAACATCATTACGGTGACGTGTTGACAGGTATCAGTCCACTAGTCCCTGGACTCTCTTAATTAACATCATTATGGTGACGTGTTGACAGGCATCAGTCCACTAGTCCTTGGACTCTCTTAATTAACATCATTATGGTGACGTGTTTAAAGGTATCCGTCCAGTAGTCCCTGGACTCTCTTAATTAACACAATTACGGTGACATGTTGACAGGTATCACTCCACTAGTCCCTGGACTCCTAATTAACATCATTATGGTGACAAGTTTACAGGTATCAGTCCACTAGTCCCTGGACTCTCTTAATTAACATCATTATGGTGACGTGTTGACAGGTATCAGTCCACTAGTCCCTGGACTCTTAATTAACATCATTATTGTGACGTGATGACAGGTATCAGTCCACTAGTCTCTTTACTCTCTTAATTAACATCATTATTGTGACTTGTTTACAGGTATCAGGCCTCTTGTCACTGGACTCTCTTAATTAACATCATCATGGTGACGTGTTGACAGGTATCAGTCCATTAGTCCCTGGACTCTCTTTGTTAACATCATTATGGTGACGTGTTGACAGGTATCAGTCCACTAGTGTCTGGACTCTCTTAATTAACGTCATTATGGTGACGTGTTGACAGGCATCAGTACACTAGTCCCTGGTCTCTCTTAATTAACGTCATTATTGTGACGTGTTGACAAGTATCAGTCCACTAGTCTCTGGACTCTCTTAATTAGCATCATTATGGTGACGTGTTGACAGGTATCAGTCCACTAGACCCTGGAATCTCTTAATTAACATCATTATGGTGACGTGTTGAAAGGCATCAGTCCACTAGTCCCTGGTCTCCCTTAATTAACATCATTATGGAGACGTGTTGACAGATATCAGTCTACTAGTCCCTGGACTCTCTTAATTAACATCATTATGGTGAGGTGTTGGCAGGCATCAGTCCACTAGTCCCTGGACTCTCTTAATTAACATCATTAAGGTGACGTGTTTTTATATGTATCAGTCCACTAGTCCCTGGACTCTCTTAACTAACATTATTATGGTGACGTGTTGACAGGTATCAATCCACTTGTCTCTGAACTCTTAATGAACATCATTATTGTGATGTGTTGACATGTATCAGTCCACTAGTCCGTGGACTCTCTTGAATAACATCATTATGGTGACGTGTTTACAGGTATCAGTCCGCTAGTCCCAGGACTCTCTTAATTAACATCTTCTTGGTGACGTGTTGAGGTATCAGTCCACTAGTCCCTGGACACTCTTAATTAACATCATTATGGTGACGTGTTGACAGGTATCAGTCCACTAGTCCCTGGACTCTTTTAATTAACATCATTATGGTGACTTGTTGAAAGGTATCAGTCCACTAGTCCCTGGACTTTCTTAATTAACATCATTATGGTGACGTGTTGACAGGTATCAGTCCACTAGTCCCTGGACTCTCTTAATTAACATCATTATGATGACGTGTTGACAGGTATCAGTCCACTAGTCCCTGGACCCTCTTAATTAACATCATTATCATGAAGTGTTGACAGATATCAGTCCACTAGTCCCTGGACTCTCTTAATTAACATCATTATCGTATAGTGTTGACAGATATCTTTCCACTAGTCCCTGGACTCTTTTAATTAACATCATTATGGTGACGTGTTGACAGGCATCAGTCCACTAGTCCCTGGATTCTCTTAATTAACATCATTATGGTGACTTGTTGACAGGTATCAGTCCACTAATCCCTGGATTATATTAATTAACATCATTATGGTGACGTGTTGACAGGTATCAGTCCACTAGTCCCTGGACTCTCTTAATTAACATCATTATGATGACGTGTTGACAGGTATCAGTCCACTAGTCCCTGGACCCTCTTAATTAACATCATTATGGTGACGTGTTGACAGGTATCAGTCCACTAGTCTCTAGACTCTCTTAATTAACATCATTATGGTGACGTGTTTACAGATATCACTCCACTAGTCCCTGGACTCTCTTAATTAACAGCATCATGGTGACGCGTTGACAGGTATCAGTCCACTATTCCCTGACCTCTTAATTAACATCATTATTGTGACTTGTTGACAGGTATCAGTCCACTAGTCCCTGGACTCTCTTAATTAACATCATTATGGTGACGTGTTGACAGGCATCAGTCCACTAGTCCCTGGACTCTCTTAATTAACATCATTATGGTGACTTGTTGACAGGTATAACTCCACTAGTCCCTGGACTCTCTTAATTAACATCATTATAGTGACGTGTTGACAGGTATCAGTCCACTAGTCCCTGGACTTTCTTAATTAACATTATTATGGTGACGTGTTGACAGGTATCAGTCCACTAGTCACTGGACTCTCTTAATTAACATCATTTTGGTGACGTGTTTACAGATATCAGTCCACTAGTCCCTGGACTCTCTTAATTAACATCATCATGGTGACGCATTGACAGATATCAATCCACTAGTCCCTGAACTCTTAATTAACATCATTATGGTGACGTGTTGACAGGTATCAGTCCACTAGTCTCTGGACTCTCTTAATTAGCATCATTATGGTGACGTGTTGGCAGGTATCAGTCCACTAGTCCCTGGACTCTCTTAATTAACATCATTATGGTGACGTGTTTACATGTATCAGTCCACTAGTCCCTGGACTCTCTTAATTAACATTATTATGGTGATGTGTTGACAGGTATCAGTCCACTTGTCTCTGAACTCTTAATGAAAATCATTATTGTGATGTGTTGACAGGTATCAGTCCACTAGTCCCTGGACTCTCTTGAATAACATCATTATGGTGACGTTTTTACAGGTATCAGTCCACTAGTCCCTGGACTCTCTTAATTAACATCTTTATGGTGACGTGTTGAGCTATCAGTCCACTAGTCCCTGGACACTCTTAATTAACATTATTATGGTGACGTGTTGACAGGCATCAGTCCACTAGTCCCTGGACTCTCTTAATTAACATCATTATCGTGAAGTGTTGACAGATATCAGTCCACTAGTCCCTGGACTCTCTTAATTAACATCATTATGGTGACGTGTTGACAGGTATCAGTCCACTACTCCCTGGACTCTCTTAATTAACATCATTATGGTGACGTGTTGAGAGGCAGCAGTCCACCAGTCAATGGACTCTTAATTAACATCATTCTTGTGACGTATTGGCAGGTATCAGTCTACTAGTCTCTGGACTCTCTTAATTAACATCATTATGGTGACGTGTTGACAGGTATCAGTCGACTAATCCCTGGACTCTCTTAATTAAGATCATTATGGTGACGCGTTGACAGGTATCAGTCCACTAGTCCCTGAACTCTTAATTAACATCATTATTGTGACTTGTTAACAGGTATCAGTCCACTAGTCCCTGGACTCTCTTAATTAACATCATTATGGTGACGTGTTGAGAGGTATCAGTCCACTAGTCCCTGGACTCTCTTAATTAACATCATTATGGTGACTTGTTGAAAGGTATCAGTCCACTAGTCCCTGGACTTTCTTAATTAACATCATTATGGTGACGTGTTGACAGGTATCAGTCCACTAGTCCCTGGACTCTCTTAATTAACATCATTATGATGACGTGTTGACAGGTATCAGTCCACTAGTCTTTGGACTCTCTTAATTAACATCATTATGGTGACGTGTTGACAGGTATCAGTCCACTAGTCCCTAGACTCTCTTAATTAACATCATTATGGTGACGTGTTTACAGATATCAGTCCACTAGTCCCTGGACTCTCTTAATTAACATCATCATGGTGATGCGTTGACAGGTATCAGTCCACTAGTCCCTGAACTCTTAATTAACATCATTATTGTGACTTGTTGACAGGTATCAGTCCACTAGTCCCTGGACTCTCTTAATTAACATCATTATGGTGACGTGTTGACAGGTATCAGTCCACTAGTCCCTGGACTCTCTTAATTAACATCATTATGGTGACGTGTTGACAGGTATCAGTCCACTAGTCCCTGGACTCTCTTAATTAACATCATTATGGTGACGTGTTGACAGGTATCAGTCCACTAGTCCCTGGACTCTCTTAATTAACATCATTATGATGACGTGTTGACAGGTATCAGTCCACTAGTCCCTGGACTCTCTTAATTAACATCATTATGATGACGTGTTGACAGGTATCAGTCCACTAGTCCCTGGACTCTCTTAATTAGCATCATTATGATGACGTGTTGACAGGTATCAGTTCACTAGTCCCTGGACTCTCTTAATTAACATCTTTATGGTGACGTGTTGACAGGCATCAGTCCACTGGTCCCTGGACTCTCTTAATTAACATCATTATTGTGACGTGTTGACAGGTATCACTCCACTAGTCCCTGGACTCTCTTAATTAACATCATTAGGTGACGTGTTGACAGGTATCAGTCCAATAGTCCCTGGACTCTCTTAATTAACATCAATATCTTGACGTGTTTACTTGTATCAGTCGACTAGTCCCAGGACTCTCTTAATTAACATCATTATGGTGACGTGTTGACTGGTATCAGTCCACTAGTCCCTGAACTCTTAATTAACTTCATTATTGTGACGTGTTGACTGGTATCTGTCCACTAGTCCCTGGACTCTCTTAATTATCATCATTATGGTGACGTGTTGACAGGTATCAGTCCACTAATCCCTGGACTCTCTTAATTAACATCATTATGATTACGAGTTGACAGGTATCAGTCCACTAGTCCCTGGACTCCCTTAATTAGCATCATTATGGTGATGTGTTGACAGGTATCAGTCCACTAGTCCCTGAACTCTTAATTAACATTATTATGGTGACGTGTTGACAGGTATCAGTCCACTAGTCCCTGGACTCTTTTGAATAACATCATTATGGTGACGTGTTTACAGGTATCAGTCCTATGGTCCGTGGACTCTCTTAATTAACATCTTTATGGTGACGTGTTGAGGTATCAGTCCACTAGTCCCTGGACACTCTTAATTAACATCATTATGGTGACGTGTTGACAGGCATCCGTCCACTAGTCCCTGGACTCTCTTAATTAACATCATTATGATGACGTGTTGACAGGTATCAGTCCACTAGTCCCTGGACCCTCTTAATTAACATCATTATGGTGACGTGTTGACAGGTATCAGTCCACTAGTCCCTAGACTCTCTTAATTAACATCATTATGGTGACGTGTTGACAGGTATCAGTCCACTAGTCCCTGGACTTTCTTAATTAACATCATCATGGTGACGCGTTGACAGGTATCAGTCCACTATTCCCTGACCTCTTAATTAACATCATTATTGTGACTTGTTGACAGGTATCAGTCCACTAGTCCCTAGACTCTCTTAACTAACATCATTATGGTGACGTGTTGACAGGCATCAGTTCACTAGTCCCTGGACTCTCTTAATTAACATCATTATGGTGACTTGTTGACAGGTATAACTCCACTAGTCCCTGGACTCTCTTAATTAACATCATTATGGTGAAGTGTTGACAGGTATCAGTCCACTAGTCCCTGGACTCTCTTAATTAACATCATTATGGTGACGTGTTGACAGGTATCAGTCCACTAGTCACTGGACTCTCTTAATTAACATCATTTTGGTGACATGTTTACAGATATCAGTCCACTAGTCCCTGGACTCTCTTAATTAACATCATCATTGTGACGCGTTGACAGGTATCAGTCCACTAGTCCCTGAACTCTTAATTAACATCATTATGGTGACGTGTTTACATGTATCAGTCCACTAGTCCCTGGACTCTCTTAATTAACATCATTATGGTGAGGTGTTGGCAGGTATCAGTCCACTAGTCCCTGGACTCTCTTAATTAACATCATTATGGTGACGTGTTGACAGGCATCAGTCCAGTAGTCCCTGGACACTCTTAATTAACATCATTATGGTGTCGTGTTGACAGGTATCAGTCCACTTGTCTCTGAACTCTTAATGAACATCATTATTGTGATGTGTTGACAGGTATCAGTCCACTAGTCCCTGGACTCTCTTGAAAAACATCATTATAGTGACGTGTTTACAGGTATCAGTCCACTAGTCCCTGGACTCTCTTAATTAACATCATTATGGTGACGTGTTGAGCTATCAGTCCACTAGTCCCTGGACACTCTTAATTAACATTATTATGGTGACGTGTTGACAGGCATCAGTCCACTAGTCCCTGGACTCTCTTAATTAACATCATTATGGTGACGTGTTGACAGGTATCAGTCCACTAGTCCCTGGACTCTCTTAATTAACATCATTATGGTGACGTGTTGACAGGTATCAGTCCACTAGTCCCTGGACTCTCTTAATTAACATCATTATGGTGACGTGTTGAGAGGCATCAGACCACCAGTCAATGGACTCGTAATTAACATCATTCTTGTGACGTGTTGGCAGGTATCAGTCCACTAGACCCTGGACTCTCTTAATTAACATCATTATGGTGACGTGTTGACAGGTATCAGTCGACTAATCCCTGGACTCTCTTAATTAACATCATTATGGTGACGCATTGACAGGTATCAGTCCACTAGTCCCTGAACTCTTAATTAACATCATTATTGTGACTTGTTGACAGGTATCAGTCCACTAGTCCCTGGACTCTCTTAATTAACATCATTATGGTGACGTGTTGACTGGTATCAGTCCACTAGTCCCTGGACTCTTTTAATTAACATCATTATGGTGACTTGTTGAAAGGTATCAGTCCACTAGTCCCTGGACTTTCTTAATTAACATCATTATGGATAACCCAAGAAAGTCAGTGCCTCATCGAGGACTGTCTAACTTATTTCCATTGGGGTCTTTGATCTTGTCCCCCAGTCCCTGGACTCTCTTAATTAACATCATCATGGTGATGCGTTGACAGGTATCAGTCCACTAGTCCCTGAACTCTTGTTAACATCATTATTGTGACGTGTTGACAGGTATCAGTCCACTAGTCCCTGGACTCTCTTAATTAACATCATTATGATGACGTGTTGACAGGTATCAGTCCACTAGTCCCTGGACTCTCTTAATTAACATCATTATGGTGACGTGTTGACAGGTATCAGTCCACTAGTCCCTGGACTCTCTTAATTAACATCATTATGGTGACGTGTTGACAGGTATCAGTCCACTAGTCCCTGGACTCTCTTAATTAACATCATTATGATGACGTGTTGACAGGTATCAGTCCACTAGTCCCTGGACTCTCTTAATTAACATCATTATGATGACGTGTTGACAGGTATCAGTCCACTAGTCCCTGGACTCTCTTAATTAGCATCATTATGGTGACGTGTTGACAGGTATCAGTCCACTAGTCCCTGGACTCTCTTAATTAACATCATTATGGTGACGTGTTGATAGGCATCAGTCCACTGGTCGCTTGACTCTCTTAATTAACATCATTATTGTGACGTGTTGACAGGTATCAGTCCACTAGTCCCTGGACTCTGTTAATTAACATCATTATGTGACGTGTTGACAGGTATCAGTCCAATAGTCCCTGGACTCTCTTAATTAACATCATTATCTTGACGTGTTTGCTTGTATCAGTCGACTAGTCCCAGGACTCTCTTAATTAACATCATTATGGTGACGTGTTGACAGGTATCAGTCCACTAGTCCCTGAACTCTTAATTAACTTCATTATTGTGACGTGTTGACAGGTATCAGTCCACTAGTCCCCTGACTCTCTTAATTAACATCATTATGGTGACGTGTTGACTGGTATCAGTCCACTAGTCCCTGGACTCTCTTAATTATCATCATTATGGTGACGTGTTGACAGGTATCAGTCCACTAATCCCTGGACTCTCTTAATTAACATCATTATGATTACGAGTTGACAGGTATCAGTCCACTAGTCCCTGGACTCCCTTAATTAGCATCATTATGGTGACGTGTTGAGAGGTATCAGTCGACTAGTCCCTGACTCTCTTAATTAACATCATTATGGTGACGTGTTTACAGGTATCAGTCCACTAGTCCCTGGACTCTCTTGAATAACATCATTATGGTGACGTGTTTACTGGTATCAGTCCACTAGTCCCTGGACTCTCTTAATTAACATCTTTATGGTGACGTTTTGAGGTATCAGTCCACTAGTCTTTGGACACTCTTAATTAACATCATTATGGTGACGTGTTGACAGGCATCCGTCCACTAGTCCCTGGACTCTCTTAATTAACATCATTATCGTGAAGTGTTGACAGATATCAGTCCATTAGTCCCTGGACTCTCTTAATTAACATCATTATGGTGACGTGTTGACAGGTATCACTCCACTAGTCCTGGACTCTCTTAATTAACATCATTATGGTGACGTGTTGACAGGTATCAGTCCACTAGTCCCTGGACTCTTAATTTTCATCATTATGGTGACGTGTTGACAGGCATCAGTCCACCAGTCAATGGACTCCTAATTAACATCATTCTTGTGACGTGTTGGAAAGTATCAGTCCACTAGTCCCTGGACTCTCTTAATTAACATCTTTATGGTGACGTGTTGACAGGTATCAGTCCACTAGTCCCTGGACTCTCTTAATTAACATCATTATGGTGACGTGTTGACAGGTATCAGTCCACTAGTCCCTGAACTCTTAATTAACATCATTATTGTGACTTGTTGACAGGTATCAGTCCACTAGTCCCTGGACTCTCTTAATTAACATCATTATGGTGACGTGTTGACAGGTATCAGTCCAATAGTCGCAGGACTTTCTTAATTAACATAATTATGGTGACACGTTGACAGATATCAATCCACTAGTCCCTGGACTCTATTAATTAACATCATTATGGTGATGTATTGATACGTAAAGATAAGATAAGATTTCGTTCGGATTTTTAACCCCGGAGGGTTAGCCACCCAGGATAACCCAAGAAAGTCAGTGCCTCATCGAGGACTGTCTAACTTATTTCCATTGGGGTCCTTGATCTTGTCCCCCAGGATGCGACCCACACCAGTCGACTAACACCCAGGTACCTATTTGCTGCTAGGTGAACAGGTGTAAGGAAACGTGTCGAAATGTTTCCACCCGCCGGGAATCGAACCCGGGCCCTCCGTGTGTGAAGCGGGAGCTTTAGCCACCAGACCACCGTGGGACGTGTTGATAGGTATCAGTCCACTAGTCCCTGGACTCTCTTAATTAACATCATTATGGTGAGGTGTTGACAGGTATCAGTCCACTAGTCCCTGGACTCTCTTAATTAACATCATTATGGTGACGTGTTGACAGGTATCAGTCCACTAGTCCCTTAACTCTCTTAATTAACATCATTATGGTGATGTGTTGACAGGTATCAGTCCACTAGTCCCTGGACTCTCTTAATTAACATCATTATGGTGACGTGTTGACAGGTATCAGTCCACTAGTCCCTGGACTCTCTCATCTCCTACCTTCAGTTTTAATATGATCTTCGTAGCAGACAGCGTATTAAATAATAAGGGTTTTAACATCACCATCTGTCCTGTAGTAAACTCCTGCCGTTTGGTGAGTTCTTTCCAGAGGAAATAATGAATACATATATGTTTTGCTTATAATAATTTTAAGAACAAGAATGCATTTAATAATAAATTATAATAAATAAAAATAAATAATGATAATAATAAAAATAGTAATAATAATAATAATAATAATAATAATAATAATAATAATAATAATAATAATAAAAGATGATAATAATAATAATAATAATACGGCACATCATCTATGTTGTTGTGTCAATGTTTCTCGTCTTTTGTCCTCAGCTCTGTAAATACTTCCCCTTGATATTTTACAGCTGATCAACACTTCTGTGTCTGGAAACTTCAGCATGTTCAGCACCCCAGGGTTTTTGAGCGGTCAGCTGCATTCCAGTCTGACACAGTGTGAATGGTGGATTGTTGTAAGTCGAGTTATTTTAACTTGTGCAGAAGCGAAAATATTGAGTGTTCTATTTCCACTCAGTTTGCATTCCGTATATATTCCTTTTTCTCTTAATGTCACGAAAGTGACTTATACACAGAGCAACTGAAAACGAGTAGTCACCTTTATGGGCAGTTTTGCAGGCTGTCTGCCATTCTTATAGTCCTTCCTCATCTTCTTCTGTTTTTTTTTATTCCCCTCTTCAGCTTCACATAATCTGTGAGAGTTACACTGGATAACCTGTTGTTTAATGTTTCTTATGTATATCA
>NC_091346.1:13243221-13263221 GCF_038502225.1 Cherax quadricarinatus
AGAGGACAGGAGGGTCAGGGGAGACATGATAACAACATATAAAATACTGCACGGAATATATGAGGTGGACAAAGATAGGATGTTCCAGGGAGGGGACACAGAAACAAAAGGTCACAATTGGATGTTGAAGACACAGATGAGTCAGAGATATTAGGAAGTATTTCTTCAGTCATAGAGTTGTCAGGCAGTGGAATAGCCTAGAAAGTGATGTAGTGGGGGCAGGAACCATACATAGTTTTAAGACGAGGTTTGATAAAGCTCATGGAGCGGGGAGAGAGAGGGCCCAGTAGCAACCGGTGAAGAGGCGGGGCTAGGAGCTAAGACTCGACCCCTGCAACCACAAATAGGTGAGTACAAGTAGGTGAGTACACACACACTACACACAGACACACTACACACAGACACACACACTACACACGGACACACACACACTACACACGGACACACACACACTACACACGGACACACACACACTACACACGGACACACACACACTACACACGGACACACACACACTACACACGGACACACACACACTACACACGGACACACACACACTACACACGGACACACACACACTTCACATGGACACACACACACATTGCACAGGAACACACACACACACACTGCACACGAACACACACGAACTGAACACATCGACTCCAGGCTGAGGGACTGATTACCTCATTCTCCTCCTCTCCTTACGCCTTCCTCTTTGTATTGGACTGATGAAGCCACTGTGTGGCGAAACGTTTCCTGAATAAAGATTCCCATATGCTGCATAAGTGTCTCAATCTTCAACTTGTCGGTTTTTCAAACCATTCATCACACACGAACACGCGCGCGCACACACACACACACACACACACACACACACACACACACACACACACACACACACACACACACACACACACACACACACACACACACACACACGTTAGGAAGTATTTCTTCAATCTCAGAGTTGTCAGGAAGTGGAATAGTCTGGGATCCATACATAGCTTTAAGAAGAGGGATGATAAGCTCATGAAGCGGGAAGGTGACTTAGTAGTGATCAGCGAAGAGGCAGGGCCAGGTGCTGTGAATTGACCCCTGCAACCGCTGCAGGGACTCAGACTTATGATGTGCTCTCTGACCAATATACATACCTAAATAATGTATATTAGAGCTGAATACCTCTATTCTGTTTATTACCATATATAGTACACTACTGTATAAACAATTAAAAATATACTAGAAATGTTATAAATGGCACATAGGTGACATTAAAACAATATTAAAGATGGTTGACTCAAACCCACTACTACCATTATACTAGTATGCTCCTCGCTTAGTGACAAATTTGTTTACCGACGTGGTAGTCAACAGAGTAAAGTCCGAGGCAGCTACGGTGAAAAGCTCTGTTCCACAAGGCACAGTACTTGCTCCCATCTTGTTTCTCATCCTCATATCTGACATAGACAAGGATGTCAGCCACAGCACCGTGTCTTCCTTTGCAGATACCCGAATCTGCATGACAGCGTCTTCCATTGCAGACACTGCAAGGCTCCAGGCGGACATCAACCAAATCTTTCAGTGGGCTGCAGAAAACAATATGAAGTTCAACGATGAGAAATTTCAATTACTCAGATTTGGTAAACACGAGGAAATTAAATATTCATCAGAGTACAAAACAAATTCTGGCCACAAAATAGAGCGAAACACCAACGTCAAAGACCTGGGAGTGATCATGTCGGAGGATCTCACCTTCAAGGACCATAACATTGTATCAATCTCAGCTGCTAGAAAAATGACAGGATGGATAATGAGAACCTTCAAAACTAGGGAGGCCAAGCCCATGATGACACTCTTCAGGTCACTTGTTCTATCTAGGCTGGAATATTGCTGCACACTAACAGCACCTTTCAAGGCAGGTGAAATTGCTGACCTAGAAAATGTACAGAGAACCTTCACGGCGCGCATAACGGAGATAAAACACCTCAATTACTGGAAGCGCTTAAAGTTCCTGAACCTGTATTCCCTGGAACGCAGGCGGGAGAGATACATGATTATATACACCTGGAAAATCCTAGAGGGACTAGTACCGAACTTGCACACGAAAATCACTCGCAACGAAAGCAAAAGACTTGGCAGACGATGCAACATCCCCCCAATGAAAAGTGTCAGGGGCCCGAGATTGTTCAACTGCCTCCCGACATACATAAGGGGGATTACCAATAGACCCCTGGCAGTCTTCAAGCTGGCACTGGACAAGCACCTAAAGTCGGTACCTGACCAGCCGGGCTGTGGCTCGTACGTTGGTTTGCGTGCAGCCAGCAGTAACAGCCTGGTTGATCAAGCTCTGATCCACCAGGATGCCTGGTCACAGACCGGGCCGCAGGGGCTTTGACCCCCAGAACTCTCTCCAGGTAAACTCCAGGTCTTAGGAATGGAACTCCATCACTAAGTGAGGAGAGGTTGTACAAACTTTTCTGTTGCTTGTCACTCACACATATACACAGCAATGATACAAAAACATTCTGAATCTTAAAATACAGTAGGCTCTAAAGTAAATTTAGTGTTATTTTAATGTACAGTGGTCCCTCAATAATCGTCCGGCTCGATAGTCATCCTTTTCGGAAATCTTCGCGTTATTCTCGTCCAAACATTGGCTCGCAAATGGTCGGTTTACTTGCTAATCATCCTTCGTCCGGGACACGTACTCACGCTCTGAGCCACCTCGTCCTCCCTTCCCAGCCAGTGTGCCATTGTTTACCATTGAGCGACTGTCCCCTCACTTGTTCATACGAAATATTTCATAATATTCCATTCATTTTAGTGCTTGCAAGTGCTAAATAAGCTACCATGGCTCCAAAGAAAGCTCCTAGTGCCAAGGCTTTGGTAATAAAGAAAGTGAGAAATATGATTGAATTTAAGAAAAACATCATTGAACAATATGAAAGTGGCGTACGTATGGCTGAACTGGCCAGGATGTATAACAAATCCCGTACAGCCATATCTTCCATCATGGCCAAGAAAAAGGAAATCAAGGAAGCTGTTGTTGCAAAGGGGGTAAATATGCTGACAAAAATGAGATGACCAGTACTCGAAGATGTTGAGAAGTTATTATTGGTGTGGATAAACGAGAAACAATTAGCAGGAGATACTCTTATGACGTCGATTATTTGTGAAAAGGCTAGGCAGTTGCATGACGATCTGGTAAAGAAATTGCTTGCAACGAGTACTGATAATTGTGAATTTAAGGCCAGTAAAGGTTGGTTTTGAGAGATTTATGAAGCATACTGGCATACACAGTGTGATAAGGCATGGTGAAATGTGGGGTAGGATGGAAAGATTTATGGCGAAACATCACCCTGAGAAGGATGTTGCAAGCCATATCGGTAACTTGTACAGTGACAGAGTCTTGGCCCATTTTAGGGAAGTTTTAAAGAGATGCCAGAAACAGAGCTCTGTGGACACTTTTTTTGTGAGACAGGACTCCAGTGACTCTCAAGCTGGTCCTAGTGGCATTAAGAAACAGAGAAGAGAAGTGACCCCAGAAAAGCACTTGGTACCTGAGGTGTTGATGGAAGGGTATTCCCCTTCCAAACAGTAACTAATCCAATGTCTCTCATCCTCCAGTCTTCCATACACTAAGAAGAATTGCCAATGAAGGTAAGTGTTATGCTGTTAATGTTTCATTCATCATGTCCCATTGTATTGTTTATGTACTACATCTGTATTTCATGTAAAAAAAATTTTAGTTTTAATACTTCTGGGTATCAGGAACGGATTAATTGTATTTACATTATTTCTCATGGAGAAAATTTATTCGAAAATCGTCTTTCAATAACCGTCGCACTTCCAGGAACGGATTAAGACGATAAATGAGGGACCACTGTAGTTGTAACTAAATTGGGTTTATTTAAAGTATAATTTAAAATGTGGTTATTATATTTTTGGGTATTTTGGAAGCTATGAAAACTTTTTTTATACTGTACCCATGAACTGTGTTTTCATGATCTTATAATACCAGGTGATCCTTTGAAGATGTCATCTGAGCTGGGTGTAGAGAGGCCAACAACCCTTACCTTGCCAGAGTCTCAGGTAGAAAGACGAGTGCACTTCAGTGATGTGGATGGTGTACGTTTGGTGACTAATAAGCAATCTCACGTGTCTACTACTCCTAGCCCAAGGTAAAATGCTAACCCTGATAGTAATTGTTGTATATATTTGCTGGTCATGCTAAAACCTAAAGTCTTTAATTTCAGTTTATTTCAGCACAACTTGTTCAAAGTTGTAGGCAGGTCACAGAAAAAGGCCACTTCAAGAGGTCCTGAATGGAGTGATAAGTTAAATAGGCATCAGCCTTAACCCTTTTATTGTCTCCCATGTAGATCTGTGTTAATGACACCAGTGTTGCTCTTGTAGATCCATGTTTTCAGCACACCCTCAGATATACTGTTAGCAATAAATTTTGACCTAGACCTGAGACAATGGGTGTGGTGGGCATACACAGTATGAAAAAAAAATCCTGCCCCCCATAGTGCGTGATGAGAATAGCAAACTTCTGATCTTGTATTTGCTTTAAAATAGTGAATTTGAGGGTTTTCTAGAATAGTTTTTATGGTTTTATTGACTGTTTCTTAGTATCAGTCGAGAGAATGGATACCAAGATTTTGATTGGTTTCAGACTGGAAATAGCTTGAAATAGGCCTCAGAGCAGCAGAAATGTGACTTTTTGGTGATTGTCCTGAGGAGGACTAAGCCTCTCCTTCCCTGTTCTGCATCAGTTATTGGGATAGTCTAAACCAGGGGTCTTCAGGGTTTTCACTATGAAGACCACATTGTATAATTAATTTACACATTTTTGTGGGCAAAAGAAAAAAATCAGTCTTATAAATAGAGTGGACCCCCGAATATCGCCCGGTCCGGATATCGGCCAAATCAGATTTCAGCCACTTTTTTTTTTTTTTTTGAGCTGAAATCCTGTCCTGGATTTCGGCCGGCAACTCGAAAATTGGCCGTATTGAACGCGTAATAATTATCACTCTTGGGCACATTAAATGTCTTATTTCAGTTTAATATAGACATTTTCATTAATCCATCTATGATATTTTCTTCAAAATTATATAAGAAACACATTATATAGTATGTACAGTGGAACCTTGGCTTATGAGTTTAATTTGTTTCATGACCTTGCTCGTATGCTGAGTCAATTTTCCTCATTTAAATTAATTGAAATGCTATTAATCTGTTCCAGCAGAATTCCTGCTCTAAAGAGACAGGACAAAATACTTAAGTATTTCACCAATATCAACTCTATGGCTTATTTATTTATCAAACTTCATCTTATATGAGATAATAAACAATATAAATAACATAGAAACCTGATATATACTCTAGAATGAAAAAATATGTCATGTGATTAGTGAGAATCCTTCCACCATGAGGTGCACTGCCATCCCCTGACACTCGACACCACCATCCCAGCTTTTGTGAATACTGTTCAGTTCCACTGCTCTCCTACAAGCTAGCTGTATTTGTGAATTGTGTTTTGACTTACTGACTTACTGAATGACTTACTAACTTGACTGACTGACTTGACTGACTTGACTGACCTGACTGCCTTGACTGAATGACTTACTGACTGACTTGACTGACCTACTGACTTGACTGACTTACTGACTTGACTTGCTGACTTAACTGACTGACTTACTTACTGACTGACTGACTTACTGAATATTTTAATGGGGAAGTGCTAAGCCTGTAGGATTATACAGTGCCTGTGGGGAGGAGATGGAAAGTATTCAGGCTTAATTTAGGGAACTGGAGCACAGATACAGTTCCCTAGATCATGAGCCCCTCACCAGCATCAAGGAACCTCCCTTGAAGGTGAAGCTCGCATCCTGAATTTTTGCTCGTATCCAGAAACAAAAAATTGACCAAGCGACTGCTCATATCCTGAAAAACTCGTGAGCCGAGGTTCCACTGTATATAAAAACATGTAGTGTTTATATGCGATGTATGTTTAATAATAATCACTCTTGGGCACATTAAATGTCTTATTTTAGGTTAATATAGACATTTTCATTAATCCATCTATGATATTTTCTTTGAAATTATATAAGAAGCATGGTACATAGCATATAAACATGCAATGTTTATTTGTTATCGAGTGGTGAGTACAGGCGAATCAAGGAGGAGGAGGGTGGAGGGGCGTTAGAGAAAACTGTGAATCTTGCATCTGGCCCAGCCACCGCCCTTCATATGCATTTGTTTACAATTCTCAGCATGAATTATTCATGCTGAGAATTATTCATCCCTTTGTTGATGATGGCATCTAAAGGTAGTTGTTAGAAACGATTAAACTTGGTGAACATGGTATGTTGATGTAATAATATGGCTGTGTAGTGTAGCCCAAGGGGGCTAACGTGTACCTACATCTACCGCTACCTACACTGGCTTCCTACAAATAAATACTACTCACCTTTTGCCCTACATTAAGACTATAAATATTTTAAGGTAAGTAATGAATGTACTGTGGCAGTAAATGACAAAGAAGGGCAGTAACCCTAGAGAGGGTTTTGATACCTGAAGTCCTTATGGAGGGGGATTCCCAACTCCCTCTCCCTTCCTCGCCTTCTTCAATACACCAACAAGTCTTCAATAAAGGTATGTAATGTTCATTTATCATTAAAATTTGTGCTTTATATTTATTTCTCATTGTTTTCTATATGTAAAACTATAGTTAATCTTTAAAAAAATTATTTTTTGTTAATTTTTTGGGTGTCTGGAACAGATTAATTGCATTTACATGTACATTAATTCTTATGGGAAATATTACTTCGGTTTTCAGCCTTTTCAGATTTAGGCCGACCTTTTGGGATGGATTACGGCCGATAACCAGGGGCCCACTGTAATTATAAATGAATGAATAAAATTTAAATTAATGAATAAATTTTATTTTGATCCTTTTTGTAATCAGCATGGCATGATTCAGAGCAAAAGAGAAATGTGACAATTATGAAGAAACAATACCATGCTTACACTGAGAAATGATATATAATGAGTAAAAATGTCAAGCATAAGTCAGTGCTCTGGCAGTATAATCAGTTACTGAACCACAGATGAAAAAAGCTGACAGAAGATTAATTTGCACAAGATTAATGGGAATGATGGAACTGGATTTTTAATTTTAAAATATTGCTGCCTGAGGCTTCAAGCTTTGAGGAGCCAATTATTAGAATTGACTTTAACCCTTTCAGGGTCCGTCCTGTAGATCTACGGCTTTACGTTCAGGGTCCAAACCATAGATCTACGCCATGAGCTCAGCTCACTCTGATAAACTGTGAGTGGTACATTTGGGCCTAGATATGAGAGAATACATCTATGTGGTATGTGTGCACCACATAAAACAGATCCTGCAGCACACTGTGTATAATGAGAGAAAAAAACTGAAATCATGATTTTTCGATTAAAACAGCAACTTTGCAGTGTTTTTTCGTATGTTTTTTATAGTTGTATTTGCGATTTCTTGGTCTCATTTGATAGAATGGAAGACATATTACAGAAATAGAGATGATTTTGATTGGTTTTAGCATTAGAAATGGCTTGAAACTGAGCTCAAAGTAGCGGAAATGTTAAATTTTTGCCGATATTCAAGAGTAAACAAACGACCTCACACGTCTAATACACGCCAGCTGGTGGGTCTAATATACATTCACAAATATGGTGATGATATTTATACAATTATTACAGTATTGCATAACAATAAATCTTCTATTTTTTGGTGTGAATAAAAATTCATTATGTGAATAAAAAATCAAAATGGAATTTATTTGTAAAGCCTCAAAACATAACTAATGAACAGAGGAAATGTTAGTTTAGTGCCAGGAATGCCTACATTGTTCATTCTGGACCCTATTTTGAAATTGGAATATTTTGAACTTTGTGTTAAATTGGCCAAATTAACAATTTCCGATCACTTTATTTTGTAGTTGAAACAGTTGACTTGGCGGTTTCTTGTGCTCAATCGATAGAATAGAAGTAATACTAGTGAAATAGCTAAGAATTTGGTTGATTGGAATAATGTAATTGGCCTAAAATGGGAGTCAAAGTCGGCAAAATCGCCGATTCGTAAATATCGCTGACACATCAAAATTTGCGAGAGCATAATTTCGTCAATTTTCCACCAAATTTCGTACTTTTTGTTTTATTACCTTCACAAAAAGATTCTCTATGATTTCATAAGAAAAAATAACAAATTTTTTTTTTGAAAATTCTTGGACACTGGTGCGTGACTCCAGATTTGGGCCTTGGACCCTGAAAGGGTTAAATGCTCATCAGATAAATTTAGGCTATATTTGGACTAAGGTACATTGTACCAAAAACATACAAATCCACAAGCAAATTGCTTCAAATTTGGAAACTTTTCAGGCTGTAAAGATTTATAAAATTGGATCAGATTTCCTTCTTTATACTTTCCTTTCAGCATGTCATTTCATTGGAGATCAATAATTTCCTTTTGAAACTGACTAGGGAGTGTTTCAGTGTTGCAGTCAAGTGAATTTTGAAACAGCTTTATTTATATACCTTTGATATACCTTTGAAGAGTTTCGAGAGTTTCACTACTCTTGGAGCCCAGCCATGGGTCAGGCTTGTCTGGTACTTGCCTGGTCAACCAGGCTGTTGCTGCTGGAGGCCTGCTGCCCCACATATCCATCACAGCCTGGTTGATCTGGCACCTGGTGAAGATACTTTTCCAGTTTCCTCTTGAAGGCTTCTACACTTGTTCCAGCTGTGTTTCGGATATCTTCTGTTAAGATATTGAATAGTCTAGGACCCTGGATGTTGATACCCCACTGCACTCCTGCTTCTCCTTCATTTGTTTTCCCTATTCAAATGGATTTTTGAAATAGCTATATTTCATCTGTTTTTCCATCAAGATCAGAAAATCTTTTCTGATTTTTTTTTGAAAGTCATTATTGGTTTCTGTTGCTAATGAAGAAGGAAATTCTGCTTCACTTTTTTCATGAAATTTTTCACATGGGAAATGAACCAAGTTAGAAACTTTCACCTGTCCTTCAAATAGCATCAGTTTTGTCCTGAATGCCTTGACCTACATGAATAGATCACAAATTAAATTTGTTTCACCTTTCAGCTTTGGGTTCAGTTGATTCATATGGCTTGTCGTGTCTGCAAAAAAATACCCATTTCCAAGGCCATTCAGCCTTTTGATAAAAGTGGTTCAGGTCAAGTGTTCTTTGTGAGAAATTAATCAGTTTCCTTTCTGAGCCGAGAGAACCATAATAGAACCTTTCCACAACTAAGCCATTGAACTGCTGTATAATAAAGCAAGTCAACAAACTCAGTCATTTTCTTTCAAAAAATCATGAAACTGACGATTAAACCCATGAGATTGAATGAAATTTACTATTGAAACAGTAGGATTCAAATCACAAGACATATCCTCATATTTTCCTCACAATGCTTGCTGATGGATAATGCAGTTCAGAAATTTGGGCTTTAAGAATCCACTATCCTCACAAACTTTACTGATTTGTCCAGCGAAACCTTTCTTCACCCCAGACATATTCTTTACTCCATCAGTTGTCATGCATAGCAGTTTATTCCATTCTAGGTTTTTGCAGGTGTCTACTCTGGATCCTGTGCAGTGCATGCTATGTATTAATTCTAATTCTTGTTTACCTGGAGAGGGTTTCGGGGGTCAACACTCCCGTAGCCTGGTCTGAGACCAGGCCTCATGGTGGATCAGGGTCTGATCAGCCAGGCTGTTACTGCTGGCTGCACGCAAGCTGATGTACAAACCACAGCCTGGTTGGTCAGGTACTGACTTTAGGTACCTGTCCAGTGCCTTCTTAAAGACAGCCAGGGGTCTATTGGTAATCCCCCTTATGTATGCTGGGAGGCAATTGAACAGTCTTGGGCCCCGGACACTTAATGTGTTCTCTCAGTGTACTTGTGGCTCCCCTGCTTTTCATCGGGGAAATGTTGCATCCCCTGCTGAGTCTTTTGCTTTCACAGGGAGTGTTTTTCGTGTGCAGGTTTGGTGCTAATCCCTCCAGGACCTTCTAAGTGTGTATTATCGTGTATCTCTCTCGTCTGCGTTCAAGGGAATACAGATCAAGGACCTTCAACCATTCCCGTACTTATGTGTGCCATGAAAGTTCTTTGTTCACGCTTCAGGTCTTCAATGTCACCAGCCTTGAAGGGGGCCGTTAGTGTACAGCAGTATTCCAGCCTAGAGAGCACAAACGATTTGAAGAAAATCATCATGGGCTTGGCATCCCTAGTTTTGAAGGTTCTCATTATCCATCCTATCATTTTCCTAGTGGATGAGGTATATACATTGTTGTGGTCTTTGAAGGCGAGATCCTCTGACATTATCACTCCCAGGTCTATTGTATGGTTAGAATTTGTCGTATACCCTGATACATTTTTAATTTCTTCAAGTTTCCGATATCTGAGTAGTTGAAATTTCTCGTGTGACATTAAATTTATTGTCGATGCCACAGATGAATACTAGTTGTGATGTCAGTCACATCATTTGATTCATCAAGTGCGAGAAAATAAAGCAAAATTTTACGCTTTGTCTGCAGTTTGACGAAATATACAGTGGACCCCCGACCAACAAAGGCATCATCTAACAATAAATTCAACCAACAAAGAGTTTGCGTGTAAAAATTTTGGCCCGACCAACGATGAAAAACTCAACCAACATGATTCATCTTGAACCTGTCTGTCCAGCCTGAGCGCCTCAGCTGCCCTGCTGTCAGCTAATGTGCCATTGTTTACAAGCCAGGGTGAACGTTCCACGCATACATTCGATACATTTTGTATTCCATTGGTTTTAGTGCTTGTCACTGCTAAATAAGCCACCATGGGCCCAAAGAAAGCTTCTAGTGCCAACCCTGTGGTGAAAAGGTTGAGAAATACTATCGAAATACTATCGTACCATGGTCAGCTGCTGCTGCTGTACTATGGTCAGCTGCTGCTGCACCACCGTCAGCTGTACTGCTCGAAGATGTGGTGAAAGTATTGTTGGTGTGGCTTAACGAGAAACAATTAACCCCAGAGGGTTAGCCACCCAGGATAACCCAAGAAAGTCAGTGCATCATCAAGGACTGTCTAACTTATTTCCATTGGGGTCCTTAATCTTGTCCCCCAAGATGCAACCCACACCAGTTGACTAATACCCAGGTGAACATGAAAAAATGCCTGGAACTAGTGCTCATATTGGTGAATTTAAGACCAACAAAGATTGGTTTGAGAGATTTAAGAATCATAGTGGTATACACAGTGTGATAAGGCATGGCGAAGCTGAAAAATTCCAACCCCAACAATTGTTCAATTGTGACGAAACAGGCCTGTTCTGGAAGAGCTCAATGGACAGATTTTTGGTGTGACAGAGGTCCAGTGACTCTCAAGTTTTTCCCAAATTAATACACCATCTCCCCTCCTCCCATCTCATCATCACTACATCTTCAATAAAGGTAAGTGTCATTTATTCTTCACTTAGTACAGTATTTATTGTGCATGTATCCTTCTTTTTCTGTGTAGGAAAATGTATATTTCATGTGAAAAAAAAATTTCGTACTTTTGGGTGTCTGGAACGGATTATTTGGATTTCAATTATTTCTTATGGGGAAAATTAATTTGACTAACGATAAATTTGACTAACAACAAGCTCTCTGGAACGGATTAATGTCATTGGTCAAGGATCCACTGTATTGCTTTCTATATACAGTGGACCCTCAAGTTTCGAACTTAATCCGTTCCAGGAGCTAGTTCTAAAGTCAATGTTCGAAAGTCGAACCAATATTTCCCATAAAAAATAATGGAAATACAATTAATCCGTTCCAGAAACCCAAAATATTCACAAAAAAATACATTTTGTAGAGATTACATTATAGTTTTACATACAACAAACATGTACATAGTACAATTAGTAATAAATTTAAATAATCATATAAAATAACATTTTTACTTACCTTTATTGAAGATTGGTGATGGCATCTGGAAAATAGGGAGGAGGAGAGAAGGAGTTGGGGATAGTGTTTGGAAGGGGAATCCCCTTCCATAAAGACTTTAGGTAACAAGTCCTTTTCTGGAGTTACTTCCCTTCTCTGTCTTTTAATGCCAATAGGACTGTCCACAGTCCTCTGTTTCTGGTGCCTCTTTAAGATTTCTCTAAAATGGGACATGGGTCTGTCACTGAACTTGCTGCAAAGATTGCTTGTTTCAGCTTGCTCAGGGTGGTACTTCTCCACAAACGTTTGCACATCATTCCACTTGACACAGATCTCCTTAATCTTTGAAGAAGGCACCTCATTCACTCCCTCTTCCTCCTTCTCTGAAGCAAGTTCCTCAGCTGTGGTCTGATACTGTTCCAGATGAAACTCTTCCAGCTCTTCAGTGGTTAGCTCTTCGCTGTGGTTGTCCACCAACTCTTCCACATCCTCTCCACTCACCTCCAGCCCCAGGGTGTTCCCCAATGCCACAATAGAGTCTACAACAGGCAGAGGGCCAGCAGGGTCAGGGTCAGCCTCAAACCCTTCAAAATCCCTCTTATGGACACAATCTGGCCACAATTGTCTCCAAGCAGAGTTCAAAGTCCTGGCAGTCACTCCCTCTCAAGCCTTACCTATAAGGCTTATGGAGCTGTAGATATTGAAGTGATTCCTCTAGAACTCTCTTAGGGTCAACTTAGTGTCTGTGATCACTTCAAAGCACTTTTCAAGCACTGCTTTTGTGTAGAGTTTTTTGAAGTTAGAAGTGATCTGCTGGTCCATGGGCTGGAGGAGAGGAGTGGTGTTAGGAGGCAAGAACTTCACTGTGATGAAACTGTAGTCCCTAGACAGTAGGTCTACCAAGTTTGGAGGATGTACAGGAGCATTGTCCATTAACAGGAGGCACTTGAGTGGCAAATTGTTTTCTAGGAGGTATTTTATCACACTGGGGACAAACACTTCATGGACCCACTCTTTGAAAATTTGCCTTGTGACCCATGCCTTATTATTTGCTTTCCACAATATACATAACTTGTTCTTAATGACATTGTTTTTCTTCAACACACTGGGATTTTCTGAGTGATACACAAGTAAAGGCTTCACTTTAAAATCACCACTAGTGTTAGCACAGAACAAAAGAGTTAGCCTGTCTTTCATAGGCTTGTGTCCTGGAGGGCCTTTTCCTCCTGTGTAATGTAGGCCCTCTTTGGCATTTTCTTTCAAAACAGGCTTGTTTCGTCACAGTTGAGCACTTGTTGGGGTTTGAATTTTTCAGTGTCTACGTACACCTTAACCCTTTCAGGGTCCATGCTGTAGATCTACGGCTTTACGTTCAGGGTTCAAACCGTAGATCTACACCATGAGCTCAGCTCACTCTGATAAGCTGTGAGTGGTAAATTTGGGCCTAGATATGAGAGAATACATCTATGTGGTATGTGTGCACCACATAAAACAAATCCTGCAGCACACAGTGTGTAATGAGAGAAAAAAAACTGAGACCGTGATTTTTTATTAAAACAGCGACTTTGCAATGTTTTTTTGTATGTTTTTATAGTTGTATTTGCGATTTCTTGGTCTCATTTGATAGAATGGAAGACATATTACAGAAATAGAGATGATTTTGATTGGTTTTAGCACAGGAAATGGCTTGAAACTGAGCTCAGTAGCAGAAATGTTAAATTTTTGCCGATGTTCAAGAGTAAACAAATGACCTCACACGTCTAATACACGCCAGCTGGTGGGTCTAATATACATTCACAAATGTGGTGATGATATTTATACAATTATTACAATATTGCATAACAGTAAATCTTCTATTTTTTGGTTTGAATAAAAATTCATTATGTGAATAAAAAATCAAAATGGAATTTATTTGTAAAGCCTCAAAACATAACTAATGAACAGACGAAATGTTAGTTTAGTGCCAGGAATACCTACATTGTTTATTCTAGACCCTATTTTGAAATTGGAATACAGTGGACCCCCGGTTAACGATATTTTTTCACTCCAGAAGTATGTTCAGGTGCCAGTACTGACCGAATTTTTTCCCTTAAGAAATATTGTGAAGTAGATTAGTCCATTTCAGACCCCCAAACATACACGTGCAAACGCACTTACATAAATACACTTACATAATTGGTCGCATTCGGAGGTAATCATTATGCGGGGGTCCACTGTATTTTGAACTTTGTGTTAAATTGGCCAAATTACCAATTTCCAATCACTTTATTTTGCAGTTGAGACAATTGACTTGGTGATTTCATGTGCTCAGTCGATAGAATAGAAGTAATACTAGTGAAATATCTAAGAATTTGGTCGACTGGAATAATGTAATTGGCCTAAAATGGGAGTCAAAGTCGGCAGAATCGCCGATTCGTAAATATCGCTGACACATCAAAATTCGTGAGAGCATAATTTCGTCAATTTTCCATCAAATTTCGTACTTTTTGTTTTATTACCTTCAGAAAAAGCCTCTCTGCCATTTCATAAGAAAAAATAACACATTTTTTTTTTTTTTTTTTTTTAAATTCTTGGACCCTGGTGCGCACTTTGAAATTTGGCCTCTGGACCCTGAAAGGGTATTAAGCTCCTGTACAAACTTCTCAGGCACCCGTTTGTCTGAACTGGCTCCTCACCATGCCCTACAACATTGTGTATGCCACTATGCTTCTTAAATCTTTCAAACCACCCTTGGCTGGCCTTAAATTCACTGGTTCCAGGAGTTTTCTTTACCAGGTCGGCATGCAGCTTCCTTGCCTTTTCACAAATAATCGTCTCCAAAACACTATCACCTGCCATCTCTTTATCCTTGATCCACACCAGCAACAACTTCTCAACCTGATCCACTGTCTGTGGTCTATTTTTGGTTAGCATATCAACATCTTTCACAACATCAGCTTCCTTGATTTGTTCTTTCTTTGCCAGGATAGAAGCGATGGTTGACTTGTTTTTGCCATACATATTGGCATGCTCAACAAGTCTCACACCACTCATATTTTTGTATTATTTCCTTCTTCACATCTATGATGTTTCTATGCTAGTGGTACAGGGGTACCACTAGCAAGTTTCTTTGGGCCCATGGTAGCTTATTTCACAGTTGTACAAGCACTAAACACAATGAATTAATAGTGAAATGTTTGAATGAGCACGCAGGTTAGTGTTCACTCAAGCATCAACAAAGTCAGACTGGCTCATGATGCCTGTGCGGAGACACGGACAGAGCAGGCTGGCAGACAGGTCCAGTACCCGGCGGTTCAGAAGACGGGTAGAGTTCGATACTCGGAACAAAATTAGTTCGAAAAAAGCGGTCGAAACTCAAAAAGTTCGATAATCTGTGCGTTTGAAACTCAAGGGTCCACTGTATTCAGTTCTATGAGCAACAGTATTTGGTGCAAGACTGAGGATTTTGAACAGATATGCTTTTTCTGGGCATTGCTCTCCCACTTCTTCCATCATGCACTCTTTGATCAGATCTCCATTGGTGAGTGGCTCTCCTCTTTTAGCTAATGCATAAGCTACTTTGTAACTGGCCCTTGTTAAAGTTTCATTTTCAGTTCTCCTCTGCATAAAAAAAAACTTGTTAGGAAAGTAACCTGTGTTGCATTGATTCAGAATCTTCCAAATGCTGTATTCCTGTGAATTGAAATAGCTTGTTTATGTTTGGTCTTATAGTACCGACATATGTTGTACTCCTTCAAAACTAGAAGAGTTTCATGGCATACAACACAAAGTTTTATCACCTGCTTGTACAAAGAAGTACTTTATGCCCCACTCTTCATTAAACAGGCAGCAATCACTCTGCACTATTCTTTTCCTTTTTCTTTTCATAACTGAAGGGTATATGTGAAAACTGAAAAGATTAAAACTAAAATTTGAACAAATTTTGACATAAATTGTTACAAGCAACAAAATCCTTAAGTTTAAGTAGCTAAAATGGCTGAAAATGAGGGTTTGTTAGTTGTACTATTTATAATTCAAGTTGCTGCAGGAGACCCCTGGTCTAAACCATGACCAATCATTCTTGGTTTTATTTTATTAATCTGAAAAATAGGGTAAATATTCAATTTTGGGGGGATGATGGATTGAAAATGGAGGGCGAGTGGAAAGGTTGCTTTAGTGGCTGGAATGCTGACAGTGTTTATTTTGGACTCTGTTTTTAAATTGGAATTTTTTTAATATTGTGTAAAATTGACTAAATTACTATGCATTTTAGAGGGTAGTTCTGATACTTCAATGGGCAGTTTTTTTATGCTCATACAGTAGAACAGAAGGCATCTAGTTAACCCTTTCAAAGTCATGACCCCTGCTCTCAAACTTACTCTGAGGGTCACAAAATTAAAAAAAAAAAAAAAATTCTTATGAAATGGTACGGAATCTTTTTCTGAAAGTAATAAAACAAAAAGTGCAAAATTTGATGGAAAACTGATGAAATTGCATACACTAATTTTGATGTGTCAGTGATATTTACACATTGGCAATTTTATCTAATTCCATTGTTCCACTTGTCCCCAGGCCTCTCCTATATTACATTTGCTTTCCTTTTTGAATTTTTATTCACACAAAAAATAATTATTTACTGTTATGCAGACTACTGCATTATTATAATAGTTGTATAAATAATGTCAGTGCTTTTGTAAATGTGTATTAGAGTTGCCAGATGGATTCATATTGGATGAAGGATGTCATTTGTGTACTCTGGAATATCTGCAAAAATCGAACATTTGAGTTACTCTGAGCTCAACTTCAAGCTATTTTCCATCCTGAAAACAATCAAAATCATCTGTAATACATCTTTTATTCTATCAAATAATATCAAGAACCCAAGAACACAGCAATGAAAACCATACGAAAATACACCGCAAAGTTGCTGTTTTAAACCAAAAACTTGGTCACAGTTTTTTTCCCATTATGCACTGCTTACTGAAGGATTACTTTTATGTGGTGCACACTTACTGCATACTCCCATTCTCTAATATCTAGGCCCAGATTTACCATTCACAGCTTATCAGAGTGAGCTGAACTTGTGGCGTATTACTACAGGACCGACATTGACTTCAAAGCAGAACAATGGGACCAACCTCAAAAGGGTTAAATAGCTAGGAATTGGGTCAGTTTGAGCAAGGGGCTTGTCTTAAAATAGGACTCAAAGTAGGCAAAATTGTTGATGTGTAAAATTTTACCAGACCACCAACTTTACGTGTGTGTAATTCTGTAGGTCAGGGAATTTTGAAATTGGTCTTCCGTGGCAACCATGTGATAGTGTTATATGAATAGAAGACAGACCAAGGGAAAAAAATGGTGTATATAAATTGAAGGTGAGGAGCTCTACGAAAGATGTGTCCAGGAAAATTAATGTAAATTATGGGTAGGGAAAATTTAAGTAGCAGTTTATTCTGATATAGTGTACTTCAATGAAGTTCATGAACTGAGAAGTTGACTGTACTATTTAAACTGTAGTGTTTTATGGAAAAGCGAGTACAGGTCGGCCATCACTAATCCAGCATCATTGGGACCTGTAGTGTCCCAGATTAGTGAGTTTGCTGGATTACAGAATGGTTAGGTTAGAAGACCCTTAATTAACCTATCAGTAGACTCTTTCTGTCTCATATTCCTCATTTTCATCACTGTTTTCTCCTCCACTGTCTTCCTTCTGGATTTACAACCATCTGCACAATTTCTGAGTCAGTATAATGATGAAATTTAAGTCAGTATAATGATGAAATTTGAAATTATGCTAGCCAAAATGAGTGCCAGATTACTGATGGAACCGGATAACTAATTGCTCGATTAGTGATGGCTGACCTGTATAGAAAACAGATTATGGCCCCAATGTTGATCTAATGGTCTGAAGACCTCCATCATTGCTTAAAGATTTGCTTTGTTTTTCTGTATTTCAGAAAGTCCCGTGCTGATCATGACTTCAGACCAAAGCGTAAGAGATCCATAAGCTTCTCATCTGCAGGAGAATTTCGATTTGGTAATAAGCGACGCAAAAAGGGAAGAGTTTTACCCTCTAAGTTTCTTCTTGGTGGGAATATTACAGATCCTCTTAATCTTGGCTCTTTGGACAAGGAGGAAGTTACACAGTAAGTTTATTTAGCAAATGTAAATGTTTGGTTTCAGTTGTCTATGTACATGGTTACACATACAGTAGGGCCCCGCTTTACGGCATTCCGCTGATACGATGATTCCATATGACCAAAATTTGCTATAGGGCGAGCGGTCTTTCAAATACGGCACGCCACATGTGGTTCGTTTACATTCTCCATGAGCACATCTCTCTATTATGTCTGGAAAATTTCCAAAATTTCATGTGTTTTAAAGTTACTGTATTTTGTATTCTATATATACGTACTCTGATAATTATACTTATGTGTACCTGTACCTAAATATACTTACACACTGTGCTGGCATGCAGGTACACATTAAAATCATTAAGAATCTCTCTACTTTTGACACCATGTAATCTCTTGGGCACATTAATTGTCATATATTACGTTAATATAGACATTTTCGTTAATCCATCTATACATGTATTTTTTTCAAAATTATGTAATAAACACGCTACTTAACATATAAACATGATACATACACACATAGTATAAAAATTGACGTAAATATGAGATTTGTTTGCCAATCAGTTGGTGGGAGGGTCAGAAGAATTACATTTTCTCTAGTCAAACACCAGTAACTTAAATAGAAATTTATTCCTTTCATATGCCTTCACTCTGTCTATAGCTATTCACGACCCTTGTGGGTATAGCGCTTCTTTTTTATTATGATTATAATAATAATAACTTGTAACTGAAGGAGGGGTGTTAATGTTGCAGTTTAACCCGTAAATGGTCCAAACATACATATACGTTTTTTCAACATTTGATAGTATGTAAAAAAAGTAGATTTTTTTTTTTTTACATTTGAAAACGTGTAAAAAAACTTTGATCTACTTTTTTTTGTGTTATATTTGAAAATATTTAAAAAAACGTAGATCTACTTTTGGAGCACTACGCATGTGAGCATAGATCTGCTTGGACCATTTACGGGTTAAAAACTGTAGTGTAAAGCACCCTTCTGGCAAGACAGTGATGGAGTGAATGATGGTGAAAGTTTTTCTTTTTCGGGCCACCCTACCTTGGTGGGAATCGGCCAGGGTGTTAATAAAAAACAAATTTTAATAATAATAATAATACTTGTAATCATAATAATAACTAGTAATAATTATAACTTGTAATAATAATATAATTTGTAATACAGTGGACTCCCGAGTTTTGTGATTAATCTATTCCAGAGAGTCTGCCGAATGGCGAAATTCATGACTGGCGAAACCATTTTCCCCATAAGAAATAATGTAAATCCAATTAATCCGTTTCAAACGCCCAAAAGTATTAACAAAAAATTATTTTTTTTAAAGATTAAATATAGATTTACATACAGAAAACAATGACAAATAAATATAAAGCACTAATAAAATGGATAAATGAACATTTAACATCATACTTACCGTTATTGAAGACTTGTTGGTGTATGGAAGACAGGTAGGAGGGGAGAGGGGAGTGAGTTTATTATGCTTCAATATGACGCTAATACGTATCATCTCTACGGCTTATTTATCTATCATGATTCATCTAATATGACATAATAGACAATATTAATAACGTAGAAACAAGATATATATGTACTCTAGAATGAATAAAATATGTCATAACGTATGTGAGGAGTAAGGTGGTGGTGGTGGTGGGTTTATAAGGGCCAATGAGAGAAGCCGTACATATTTGTGGTGGTGGAGGCGGCAGCAGAAGCCACCACCACTCTTCACACTTACCTTGGAGGAGATGTTAGTTTAATTAGTTAGTTTGATGGAGGAGATGCTGGCAGAGGTTTAGGGTGGTGGAAGATAGCAGGGTGACGTATGTTCAGTGGCCCTATACACCTCCAACAACATTGGAGAGTTACTTTCATGTCGCTTTTCTATCGCTTAATCGCTTA
>NC_091346.1:13268221-13378221 GCF_038502225.1 Cherax quadricarinatus
CCCTCCTCTGAAGCAGTTTCCTCAGGTGTGGCCTCTTGCTGTTGAAGATGATCTAGCAGCTCATCAGCGGTTAGTTTTTCATTGTCCTCCTCCACCAACTCTTCCACATCCTCCCCACTAACCTCCAACCCCAAGGACTTCCCCAATGCCACAATGGATTCCTCAACTGGCATGGGATTCTCAGGGTTAGCCTCAAACCCTTCAAAATCCCTTTTGTCTACACATTCTGGCCACAGCTTTTTCCAAGCAGAGTTCAAGGTCCTCTTAGTCACTCCCTCCCAAGCCTTACCTATAATGTTTACACAATTGAGGATGCTAAAGTGATCTCTCCAAAACTCTCTTAGAGTCAGTTGAGTTTCTGAGGTCACTACAAAGCACCTTTCAAACAGAGCTTTTGTGTACAGTTTCTTGAAGTTTGCAATGACCTGCTGGTCCATGGGCTGCAGGAGAGGAGTGATATTAGGAGGCAAAAACTTCACCTTAATGAAGTTCATGTCCACAGAAAGTCGCTCTGCCAAGTCTGAAGGGTGACCAGGAGCATTGTCTAATACCAGGAGGCACTTAAGATCCAATTTATTTTCCAGGAGGTAATTTTTCACAGTGGGGGCAAATGCATGGTGTAACCAGTCATAGAAAAAGTACCTAGTGACCAATGCCCTTCACAGCACACACAAATTAGCCTTGAAGACATTGTTTTTCCTGAACACTCTGGGAGTTTCAGAGTGATACACCAATAAAGGCTTCACTTTGCAATCACCACTAGCGTTAGCCCAGAATAAAAGCCTGTCTTTCATAGGCTTATGTCCTGGGAGTGCCTTTTCCTCCTGAGTAATGTAGGTCCTGCTTGGCATTTTCTTCCAAAACAGGCCTGTTTCATCACAATTAAACACTTGTTCAGGTTTCAGTCCTTCACTGTCTATGTACTCCTTGAATTCCTGCACATATTTTTCAGCCGCTTTGTAGTCCGAACTGGCAGCCTCACCATACCTCATCACACTATGTATGCCACTATGATTCTTAAATCTCTCAAACCAACCTTTGTTGGCCTTAAATTCACTCACATCACCACTAGTTGCTGGCATTTTTTTAATTAAATCGTCATGCAACTTCCTAGCCTTTTCACATATGATCGCTTGAGAGATGCTATCTCCTGCTATATGTTTTTCATTTATCCACACCGATAACAGTCTCTCAACATCTTCTATCACTTGCGATCTCAGTTTCGAAAACATAGTTGCACCTTTGGCAAGAACAGCTTCCTTGATTGCCATTTTCTTGCCCACAATAGTAGCAATGGTTGATTGGGGTTTTGTGTACAACCTGGCCAGCTCGGAGACACGCACTCCACTTTCATACTTAGCAATGATCTCTTTCTTCGTATCCATAGTAATTCTCACCCTTTTTGCTGTAGGATTGGTACTAGAAGCTTTCTTGGGGCCCATGGTGACTTATTTTCAGGTGCAATCACTACAAATGCTGTGATAATATGAAATGTTCTGGTTGTATGTTTGGATGGGACTGCAGTGGCTGGCTGGCTTGTAAACACTGGCACCCATGGGACAAGTGAGGCGCGCTCAGGCCACAAGTGGACACGTCTCAAACGGAACGAATAGCGTTAGTCGGGTTTTTTAGCGCTAGTCGAGGCAAAATTTTTGCGTTAAAATGTATCGCTAGTCGGATTTAACGTTAGACGATGCCAACGTTGGTCGAGGGTCCACGTACAAATATTTTAAGGTAAATAATGAGTGTACTGTATATGCATTTTATCACTCCAGGGCACTTGAAGCATCATAGTATATTGTGTGGCTGGGGTGGCCACGAGGGCTACCACACCTGACTTCTTACAGTAAATACTACTCACCTTTTCCCCTACACTAACCCCTTGACTGTTGCAACCCCAAATCCTGAGGTGTCTCCTCGTGTCGCAAAATTTCCGAAAAAAAAAATTATTTTTTCTTATGAAATGATATAGAATCTTTTCCCAATTGTAATAACACCAAGAGAACAAAATTTGATGAAAACTGATGGAATTACACTCTCGCGGAATTAGCAACCGTGGCGATATTTACGAATTGGCGATTTTGCTCGCTTTGAGCCGTATTTTTGGCTAATTCCATTGTTCCAGTCTACCAAACTTATAGCTATTTCTTTAGAACTCCATTTTTTCTATTGATTGAGTACAAGAATATGCCCATTTACCGATTTCAGCTACCCAATAACGTGGTCAGAAATTTGCAATTTGGCCAATTTCATGAAAATTAAAAAATATAACAATTTAAAAATAGGGTCCAGAATGAACAATGCAGACATTCCTGGCTCTAAAATAACATTTTCTTTGTTCATCAGTCATGTCTCCAGGCCCCTCTGATATTACTCTTGCTTTCTATTTTGAACTTTCATTCAAAAAAAAAATAGAAGATTTACTGTTATGCAGACTACTGCAATATTGTAATAATTGTATAAATAATGTCAACCCATTCATGACTGCATATTAGAATGGCTACTTGAACATTTATTGGAAAATTACATCATTTGTTTACTTTTGAACATCGGCAAAAATCAAACATTTCCCCTACTTTGAGCTCCATTTCCAGGTTCTTTTCATAGTAAAACCAATCAAAATCACCTGTTTCTATAATATGTTTTCAATTCTATCAAATGAGACCACAAAACCGAGAATACAACCATAAATACTATAGGAAAATAGACCATAAAGTCGGCATTTTTATTAACAAAAAACGATCAGTTTTTTTTTTTTCTCATTTTGCACTGTGTGCTGCAGGATTTTTTTTTATATGGTGCACACTGACCACACAGACCCATTCTCTCACATGTGGGCCTACCAGCTTTTGCCTGCTTGATTTGAAGCCACTAGAATTTATGAGTACATATAAGTCAAAGCATTAAGACTACAAATATTTCGAGGTAAATAATGAGTGTACTGTGTATGTATTTTACTTTTTATTGTTTTTTAATACATAGTTCTACTGCTAACTTAATATATGTTAGTGTAAACTTGTTATCTGGCATTTATATGCATTTATAAGTGGAAAAAATGGCATTCTGCATTCCGGCGATGTCTGCTTTCCAGCAGTAACCTGGAACCTAACCTGCTGCATGAGTGGGGCTCTACTGTACATAGATGGATAAACCAGGAATGCAGTTATTTTCTCATATTTTTTCCCCATTGCTGTTTCATTAGCCCTTGTAAGTTTTATTTAGGTTTAACTAAAAGTCTAGGCTGTGAAAGGTGGGATATCAGCTTGGAGCTAAGGAGTATAGAAGTAATGAATACAGTGTATTCAGATACTTAGGAACTGACATATAGGCAGATGGGTCTAAGAAAGATAAGGTGAACCACAGAATAAGTGTAGGAGAAAGAAAGTAGGTGATGTGTTAAGGTATCTGTGAGTAAAGAGAAGTTTACCAGAATACAGTGATACCAATACTTTTATGTAGGTGTAAGATGTGGGTTTTAAAGTAGGACTCAAAATTTGTGAAATGATCAATTCATAAATTCCACTGAGATTGCTAGTTTTGCATCTGTGTAATTCCTTAAGTTTTCCATCAAATTTTGTACTTTTGGTGTCATTGCCTTCAGAAGAGATTCTTTATCATTTCAGAAGAAAGAATAATTAAAAAAAAAGGGAAACTGGAAACAATATTAATTTTAGGGGCCTAGACAGTGAAAGGGTCAAATGATACTGTTTCCTCTCATTTTAAGATAGAGATGAATGCACTTGAAGATACATATTGATACATGTTTCAGTTCACAGGTTAGCAGATGTTAGAATTTTCCTCACCAACTTTGTGTTGGTTCTGTTGAGATACAATTGTATAGCTCTACTTTTTATATACCATACTTGTACTGAATTTAAATTTGCTCTTCCACTCAAATAAACAACATAATGTTCTTTTACAGATTAGGCAGTGTAGAAGTAACTGGTTCTGCAGTGTCCAAACGTTCTGGTGCTGTACGAGTTATTATCCCACCAAATATTAATGATCCATTGAACCTGGATGTATCATCAGATAATGAGGACTCTCTTACAGATGCATTACAAAAGCAACTTCGTCGCAGGAGAAGAAATAGGGTAAGAAGCCATTTTTTTTTTTAACTCAGCGGTTGTTTCCTGCCAGGGCAGGATAACTCAAAAAAGAAAACGCAATCACCATCATTTATTCAATTTGTCTTTCCAGAAGTGTGCTTACATCATAATCAGAGTACCCCTCTGACTGTAACCCCTATCCCTGCTTCCAAGTGCAGGCACTGCCTTTCTCACCTCCAGGACTCAAGTCCGGCTAACTGGTTTCCCTGAATCCCTTCATAAGTTACCTTGCTCACACTCCAACAGTATGTCCATTAAAGACCACTTGTCAAACTGTATTCACAGTGTAATTTTGTGATAACCATTTATTATTCAGTTTATTAAAATTTTAAGGAATAATGAACAAAAATTAGTATATTCTGTCAAGCAGCCTACTTTTCCCACTTATTATGAGTGATGTTAACAGTAGCTAAATTATGTAGAAAATAAAATTCCAAATCAGATTTTTAAAATTCATTGCATGGAAATTTAAAATTAAGTTTAGAAGTCACACATAATATTTTTGTAAATCCCATATTACACATATTTCCATCGAATCCTGAGCTAACACTTGTTTAAAAAAATATAATTTTATTGCATCATCTGTTTTCCACCAAAGCAGGGTGACCCAAAGAAGGAAGCACATTTATCAGTCGGTTGTTGTCTTGCTGGAAGCATCTGGATATCACAATTCAAATAACTCTTTGGACTATAACATCCCCATCTATCCTTCGCAGTGCAAATACTGCACTTTCCATATCCAGGACTCAAGTTTGACTGATCAGTTTCCTTGAATCCCTACATAAATGTTACCTTGCTCACACTCTGACAATGGGTCAACACCTTTTGTTTCACATACTTCCCACTAGAGTGAGTTGGTCTAGGCTAATTTCTAAAATTTCACTGGATGTCAGGCACCGAGGTAGGCCCATGCGGCTCTAGCCTGCTCTCTACGCCAACCTGACCTCCCTCAACACTTCCTCTCCTAAGTCTGGCTCTGGCAACTTTGTAATCTGTCTGCCTGTGCAATCCATATTCTCCGAATAATATGGTGCTAGTCTATCTACATTTGTCCCAACAACAGTACAGTGGACCCCCGGTATTCGATGGCATTGGTATTCGATAAATCCGGTATTCGATGCATTTTAATGCAAAAATTTTGCCTCAGTATCCGATTGAAAACCCGGTATTCGATACGATTCGTACAAGACGTGTCCACGTGTGGCCTGAACTGCCCCGTGTGTGCCATTGTTTACAAGCCAGCCAGTGTGCGTGCATCTAAGGATACATTCGGTACATTCCATATTATCACTATTTTTGGTGCTTGTTTCTGAAAAATAAGTCACCATGGGCCCCAAGAAAGCTTCTAGTGCTAACCCTGTGGTAAAAAGGATGAGAATTAGTATGGAAATTAAGAAAGATTTTGAAGGGTTTGGGGCTAACCCTGAGAAGCCTATGCAAGTTGTGGAATCCATTGTGCCTACTTCAAAAATTAAGAAAATGTGTGCACAGTGGGTTGAAGTGCAAACCTTTATGGATGAAAATCACCCTAACACAGCTATTGCAAGCCGTGCTGGTGACTATTACAATGACAATGTTGTAGCCCATTTTAGACAAATTGTAAAGGAACGGGAGGTACAGAGCTGTATGGACAGATTTGTTGTGCAACAGAGGTCCAGTGACTCTCAAGCTGGTCCTAGTGGCATTAAAGAAGAAGGGAAGTAACCCTGATCCATCGGGAGGCCTGGTCATGGACCGGGCCCCGGGGGCGTTGATCCCCGGAATAACCTCCAGGTAACCTCCAGGTAGCCTCAAGCCCTAATGGAAGGGGATTCCCCTTCTAAACACTAACACCATCCACACTCTCCCGTCCTCCCATCAATCATCACCAGATCTTCGTTAAAGGCAAGTGTCAATTATTCTATTGTTATTATTCTATTGGTATTGTGGTTATTGTAATTCTTTTGCATTAAACTTAATATTTCATGTGGTAAAACATTTTTTTTTTCATACTTTTGGGTATCTTGCACGGATTAATTTGATTTCCATTATTTCTTATGGGGAAAATTGATTCGCTTTTCGATATTTTCGGTATTCGATGAGCTCTCAGGAACGGATTAATATCGAATACCGGGGATCCACTATATGTCAAACCCCAAAGCATGTGTGTCTCCACTAATTCCTATTGAACATACATATGCCTTCTAGATGCTCGACTCCATACTCAAAACCACTTTCACCCTCTCCCTCCAACCCTTCCTGGGGTTTGTTAATTCTTTCTTTCAACATATCGGCCATATCCCACCGAGGCGGGGTGCCCCAAAAGGAAAAATGAAAGTTTCTCCTTTTACATTTAGTAATATATACAGAAGGGGTTACTAGCCCCTTGCTCCCGGCATTTTATTCGCCTCTTACAACACACATGGCTTACGGAGGAAGAATTCTGTTCCACTTCCCCATGGAGGTAAGAGGAAATAAACAAGAACAAAAACTAGAAATAAAATAGAAGAAAATCCAAAGGGGTGTGTGTATATATATGCTTGTACATGTATGTGTAGTGTGACCTAAGTGTAAGTAGAAGTAGCAAGACATACCTGAAATCTTGCATGTGTATGACACAGAAAAAAAAAAGACACCAGCAAATGTTCACAAATGTGCTGATATTATTTATACAATTATTACAATATTGCATGACAGTAAATCTTTTAGTTTTTGGTTTGATAAAAATTCATTATGTGAATTAAAAATCAAAATGGAATTCATTTGTAAAGCCTAGAAATGTAACTAATGAACAGAAAAAATGTTAGTTTAGTGCCAGGAATGCCTGCATTGTTTATTCTGGACCCTATTTTGAAACTGGAATATTTTGAACTTTGCATTAAATTGGCCAAATTACCAATTTCCAATCACTTTATTTTGTAGTTGAAACAGTTGACTTGGGAATTTCTTGTGCTCAATTGATAGAATAGAAGTAATACTAGTGAAATAGCTAAGAATTTGGTTGACTGGATTAATGTAATTGACCTAAAATGGGAGTCAAAGCCGGCAAAATCGCCGATGCGTAAATATCGCTGACACATCAAAATTCGCGACAGCATAATTTCGTAAATTTTCCAGCAAATTTCATACTTTTTGTTTTATTACCTTCAGAAAAAGATTCTCTACCATTTCATACCTGGAGTTTACCTGGAGAGAGTTTTGGGGGTCAACGCCCCCGCGGCCCGGTCTGTGACCAGGCCTCCTGGTGGATCAGCCCCTGATCAACCAGGCTGTTGCTGCTGGCTGCACGCAAACCAACGTACGAGCCACAGCCCGGCTGATCAGGAACTGACTTTAGGTGCTTGTCCAGTGCCAGCTTGAAGACTGCCAGGGGTCTGTTGGTAATCCCCCTTATGTGTGCTGGGAGGCAGTTGAACAGTCTCGGGCCCCTGACACTTATTGTATGGTCTCTTAACGTGCTAGTGACACCCCTGCTTTTCATTGGGGGGATGGTGCATCGTCTGCCAAGTCTTTTGCTTTCGTAGTGAGTGATTTTCGTGTGCAAGTTCGGTACTAGTCCCTCTAGGATTTTCCAGGTGTATATAATCATGTATCTCTCCCTCCTGCGTTTCAGGGAATACAGGTTTAGAAACCTCAAGCGCTCCCAGTAATTGAGGTGTTTTATCTCCGTTATGCGCGCCGTGAAAGTTCTCTGTACATTTTCTAGGTCAGCAATTTCACCTGCCTTGAAAGGTGCTGTTAGAGTGCAGCAATATTCCAGCCTAGATAGAACAAGTGACCTGAAGAGTGTCATCATGGGCTTGGCCTCCCTAGTTTTGAAGGTTCTCATTATCCATCCTGTCATTTTTCTAGTAGATGCGATTGATACAATGTTATGGTCCTTGAAGGTGAGATCCTCCGACATAATCACTCCCAGGTCTTTGACGTTGGTGTTTCGCTCTATTTTGTGGCCAGAATTTGTTTTGTACTCTGATGAAGATTTAATTTCCTCATGTTTACCATATCTGAGTAATTGAAATTTCTCATTGTTGAACTTCATATTGTTTTCTGCAGCCCACTGAAAGATTTGGTTGATGTCCGCCTGGAGCCTTGCAGTGTCTGCAATGGAAGACACTGTCATGCAGATTCGGGTGTCATCTGCAAAGGAAGACACGGTGCTGTGGCTGACATCCTTGTCTATGTCGGATATGAGCATGAGGAACAAGATGGGAGCTAGTACTGTGCCTTGTGGAACAGAGCTTTTCACCGTAGCTGCCTCGGACTTTACTCTGTTGACGACTACTCTTTGTGTTCTGTTAGTGAGGAAATTATAGATCCATCGACCGACTTTTCCTGTTATTCTTTTAGCACGCATTTTGTGCGCTATTACGCCATGGTCACACTTGTCGAAGGCTTTTGCAAAGTCTGTATATATTACATCTGCATTCTTTTTGTCTTCTAGTGCATTTAGGACCTTGTCGTAGTGATCCAATAGTTGAGACAGACAGGAGCGACCTGTTCTAAACCCATGTTGCCCTGGGTTGTGTAACTGATGGGTTTCTAGATGGGTGGTGATCTTGCTTCTTAGGACCCTTTCAAAGATGTTAGTGCTATTGGTCTGTAGTTCTTTGCTATTGCTTTACTGCCCCCTTTGTGGAGTGGGGCTATGTCTGTTGTTTTTAGTAACTGAGGGACGACCCCCGTGTCCATGCTCCCTCTCCATAGGATGGAAAAGGCTCGTGATAGGGGCTTCTTGCAGTTCTTGATGAACACAGAGTTCCATGAGTCTGGCCCTGGGGCAGAGTGCATGGGCATGTCATTTATCGCCTGTTCGAAGTCATTTGGCGTCAGGATAACATCGGATAGGCTTGTGTTAATCAAATTTTGTGGCTCTCTCATAAAAAATTCATTTTGATCTTCGACTCTCAGTCTGGTTAGCGGCTTGCTAAAAACTGAGTCATATTGGGACTTGAGTAGCTCACTCATTTCCTTGCTGTCATCTGTGTAGGACCCATCTTGTTTAAGTAGGGGCCCAATACTGGACGTTGTTCTCGATTTTGATTTGGCATAGGAGAAGAAATACTTTGGGTTTCTTTCGATTTCATTTATGGCTTTTAGTTCTTCCCGCGATTCCTGACTCCTAAAGGATTCTTTTAGCTTAAGTTCGATGCTTGCTATTTCTCTGACCAGTGTCTCCCTACGCATTTCAGATATATTGACCTCTTTTAGCCGCTCTGTTATTCTTTTCCATCGCCTGTAAAGGGAGCGCGTGTCTCTTTCTATTTTACATCTACTCCTCCTTTTTCTTAGAGGAATAAGCCTTGTGCATACATCGAGTGCCACCGAGTTAATCTGTTCTAGGCATAAGTTGGGGTCTGTGTTGCTTAGTGTATCTTCCCAGCTTATATCGGTTAGGACTTGGTTTACTTGGTCCCACTTTATGTTTTTGTTATTGAAGTTGAATTTGGTGAATGCTCCCTCGTGACTAGTCTCATTTTGTCGGTCTGGGGCTCCACGCATACATGTCTGAACCTCAATTATGTTGTGATCTGAGTATATTGTTTTTTATATGGTGACATTTCTTATCAGATCATCATTGTTAGTGAAGATGAGGTCTAGTGTATTCTCCAGTCTAGTAGGCTCTATTATTTGCTGGTTTAAATTGAATTTTGTGCAGAGATTTAAAAGCTCGTGTGAGTGTGAGTTTTCATCAGAGCTGCCTCCTGGTGTTATTACTGCAACAATATTATTTGCTATATTCCTCCATTTTAGGTGCCTTAAGTTGAAATCCCCCAGGAGCAAGATGTTGGGTGCAGGAGCTGGAAGATTTTCCAGACAGTGGTCAATTTTTAACAGCTGTTCCTGGAATTGCTGGGATGTTGCATCATAAGATAAAATAACAAAATTATTTTTTTAAAATTCTTGGACCCTGGTGTGCTCTTTGAAATTTGGCCTCTGGACCCTGAAAGGGTTAAAAATATATGGGACTACTTAGTACCTTGTGGGATCACCAGTTCAAATGAGCGCCAGCTAGAGCAAACAGCACGGCAAACACCTGGGATTCACTGATTTCATGTAGTATTACCTCTCTCATTTTAAGAGGAAAGTAATGTTGGCCCAGAGTTTAGTGGCTTTGAGGTGGATGTGGCCATAAGTGGTCGAGGAAACATCAAAAAACCTCAATAATAACCCATGTGCAACATTCGTGCAACACCCTTTCAGAATGTCTTATAACCTATGCCCTAAGTAAAGAGAAACAATTCTGGAACGTAATATTTGTTCAGCAGGCTGATTGGCTGGCTGGCCACCTGGCTGGTCAGCTGTGTGGCTGGCCGGCTGCTGGCGGCCTGGCTCCATTTGTTTGTCTGTGTCTATGTCTATCTCTGTCTGTCTCTGTCTATCTCTTTCAATCTGTCTCTATCTCTGTCTCACAGGTACACATAAATACAAGTATACATAGTGTAAATTACCTAGGATAACCCAAAAAATCCAGACAAAGTGCTAAACTCTCCTTGAAGATATGAGTAAACGTGATGACGCAGTTTTGTGGCTCTCTCTGAGACAGAAAGCTAGACAGATAGACAGGGAGCTTGACAGACAAATAAACAGACAGACATGTTTGTGTACCAGCGAAAACAAAGCGAGGGCTGATGCTCATCAAATGTCACTTCTAATCTTTTCTTATCAAGTTTTATCACTACACCCTGCATATGCTCATCAAATGTCAGCTCTTATCAAATGTTATCTCATCTTATCACGTCACTGTCAGTGGTGGACTTGTTTTTCATGCTACAAGGGAACTTATTATTACATATTATTATTATTATTATTATTATTATTATTATTATTATTATTATTATTATTATTATTATTATTATTATTATTATTATTCTTTCTTCTTTCATCTTCATTCTTCTTCCTTCTTCTTCTTCCTCCTTCTTTCTTCTTCCTTCTTCTTTCTTCTTCTTTCTTCTTCTTTCTCCTTTCTTCTTTCTTCTTCTTCCTTCTTCTTTCTTCTTCTTTCTTCTTCTTTCTTCTTCTTTCTTTTTCTTCTTTTTCTTCTTTCTTTTTCTTCTTTCTTTTTCTTCTTTCTTTTTCTTCTTTCTTTTTCTTCTTTCTTTCTCTTCTTTCTTTTTCTTCTTTCTTTTTCTTCTTTCTTTTTCTTCTTTCTTTTTCTTCTTTCTTTTTCTTCTTTCTTTTTCTTCTTTCTTTTTCTTCTTTCTTTTTCTTCTTTCTTTTTCTTCTTTCTTTCTCTTCTTTCTTTCTCTTCTTTCTTTTTCTTCTTTCTTTTTCTTCTTTCTTTTTCTTCTTTCTTTTTCTTCTTTCTTTTTCTTCTTTCTATTTCTTCTTTCTATTTCTTCTTTCTTTTTCTTTCTTTTTCTTCTTTCTTTTTCTTCTTTCTTTTTCTTCTTTCTTTTTCTTCTTTCTTTTTCTTCTTTCTTCTTCTTTCTTCTTCTTTCTTCTTCTTCTTTCTTCTTCTTCTTTCTTCTTCTTCTTTCTTCTTTCTTCTTCTTTCTTCTTCTTCTTTCTTCTCTTCTTTCTTCTTCTCTTCTTTCTTCTTCTTTTCTACTTTTTCTTTCTCTTCTTTCTTCTTTTCTTTCTTCTTCTTCCTTCTTCTTCTTTCTTCTTCTCTTCTTTCTTCTTTCTTCTTCTCTTCTTCCTTCTTCTTTCCTCTCTTCTTTCTTCTCTTCTTTCTTCTTCTTTCTTTTCTTCTTCTTTCTTCTTCTCCTCTTTCTTCTTCTCTTCTTTCTTCTTCTCTTCTTTCTTCTTCTCTTCTTTCTTCTTCTCTTCTTTCTTCTTCTTTCTTCTTCTTTCTTCTTCTTTCTTCTTCTTTCCTCTCTTCTTTCTTCTTCTTTCTTCTCTTCTTTATTCTTCTTTCTTCTTCTTCTTTCTTCTTCTCTTCTTTCTTCTTCTTTCTTCTTTTTTCTTCTTTTTTTTTCTTTCTTCTTCTTCTTCTCTCTTCTTCTTTCTTCTTCTTTCTTCTTCTCTTCTTTCTTCTTCTTCTCTTCTTCTTTCTTCTTCTTCTCTTCTTCTTTCTTCTTCTTTCTTCTCTTCTTTCTTCTCTTCTTTCTTCTTTTCTTTCTTTTCTTTCTTCTTTCTTCTTCTTCTTCTTCTTCTTCTTCTTCTTCTTCTTCTTCTTCTTCTTCTTCTTCTTCTTCTTCTTCTTCTTCTTCTTCTTCTTATTATTATTATTATTATTATTATTATTATTATTATTATATACTTCCACATATCCAAAACATTGCTGGGACCTATAAATACTTTGTATATATTCCCAAGGCAGGTGTAAATGTTCACCTGTCAGTTTGTTTGTGACAATTAGAGTACAATTTCAGTACCTAATACTAGTGTCAGAACAAAGATTGGTTATGAAATGACAAGAACTACTATAAATTGTAATTATCAGAACATAAAAATTACATAAAATAATATGAAAAATATCATATTATTGTACTATTACGTATCATATTATATATTATTATTATATTATTTTATTATTACAGTGGAACCTCAAATATCGAACTTTCTTCAGTCCAGAAGGCTGTTCGAGTGCCTTTACCGAATGAATTTATTCCCATTAGGAATAATGTAAATTAGATTAGTCCATTTCAGACCCTCAAAAATACACTTATAAAAGCACTTACAAAAATACACTTACATAATTGGTTATGTTGGGAGCAGTTCGATTTTTGAGGTTCCACTGTATTATATACAGTGGACCCTCGACCAACAATGGCATCGTATAATGTTAAATCTGACTAGCGATACATTTTAACGCAAACTTTTGCCTCGACTAGCGCTAAAAAACTCTACCAACACGATTCGTTCTGTTCGAGACGCATCCACATGTGGCCTGCGCAGTGTTTACAAGCCAGCCACCGCTGTTGCATCCAAACATACAGTCAGAACATTTCATATTATCACAGCGTTTTTAGTGATTGCACCTGCAAAATAAGTCACCATGGGCCCCAAGAAAGCTTCTAGTGCCATCCCTGTGATAAAAAGGGTGAGAATTAGTATGGAAATTAAGAAAGATTTTGAAGGGTTTGGGGCTAACCCTGAGATGCCTATGCCAGTTGTGGAATCCATTGTGTTTACTTCAAAGATTAAGGAAATGTGTGCAAAGTGGGTTGAACTGCAAACCTTTATGGATGAAAATCACCCTAACACTGCTATTGCAAGCCGTGCTGGTGACTATTACAATGACAATGTTGTGGCCCATTTTAGACAAATCGTAAAAGAACGGGAGGTACAGAGCTCTATGGACAGATATGTTGTGCGACAGAGGTCCAGTGACTCTCAAGCTGGTCCTAGTGGCATTAAAAGAAGAAGGGAAGTAACCCCGGAAAAGGACTTGACACCTCAAGTCCTAATTGAAGGGGATTCCCCTTCTAAACACTAACACCATCCACACACTCCCCTCCTCCCATCCCATCAATCATCACCAGATCTTCAATAAAGGTAAGTGTCATGTGATTGTACATGTCTTCTTCTGTTTGTGTGTATTAAAATTAATATTTCATGTGGTAAAAAAATTTTTTTTTAATACTTTGGGGTGTCAGGAATGGATTAATTTTATTTCCATTATTTCTTATGGGGAAAATTAACTCGACTAACGATAATTTTGACTAACGATGAGCTCTCAGGAACGGATTAATATCGTTGGTCAAGGGTCCACTGTAGTATATTATTATTATTTTTTATTTATTTTATTATCACACTGGCCGATTCCCACCAAGGCAGGGTGGCCCGAAAAAGAAAAACTTTCACCATCATTCACTCCATCACTGTCTTGCCAGAAGGGTGCTTTACACTACAGTTTTTAAACTGCAACATTAACACCCCTCCTTCAGAGTGCAGGCACTGTACTTCCCATCTCCAGGACTCAAGTCCGGCCTGCCGGTTTCCCTGAACCCCTTCATAAATGTTACTTTGCTCACACTCCAACAGCACGTCAAGTATTAAAAACCATTTGTCTCCATTCACTCCTATCAAACACGCTCACGCATGCCTGCTGGAAGTCCAAGCCCCTCGCACACAAAACCTCCTTTACCCCCTCTCTCCAACCTTTCCTAGGCCGACCCCTACCCCGCTTTCCTTCCACTACATTATTATATTCCACTATTATATTATATTATACATAATTATTATTATGTGTTATCATTATTATTAGTATGTATTATAATTATAATAATAATAATAATAATAATATTATTATTATTATTATTGTTATTATTATTATTATTATCATTATTACAGGTCCACCATCACAAATCCGGCAATCAGTTATTCGTTTCCTTCAGTTATTCGGCACTAATTTTGACTAGCATAATTTCAAATTTCCAGGGTCCCCACACCAACCTGCTGGTACTGTTTGGTGGTGCTATTTGCTGCAAAAGTCATTCTAATTTCTTTTTCTCTATTTGTTATAACCTGCTTACTTTTAGCCCTAGCCATGGTTTCAACGAATAAAAGAAATGCTTTTCGTTGTGTAAAGCACCTACATAGTATATTGTCCATTAACCCTTTGGGGGTTTCGGATGTACTAGTACGTCTTACGACCCAGGGTTTTTGACATACTTGTATGCCTAAATTCTAGCGCCCTCAAATCTAGTGAGAGAAAGCTGGTAGGCCTACATATGAAAGAATGGGTCTATGTGGTCAGTGTGCACAGTATAAAAAAAAATCCTGCAGCACACAGTGCGTAATGAGAAAAAAAATTTGTGTTTTTGGATTAAAACAGTGACTTTGCACTGTATTTTCGTATGGTATTTATTGTTGTATTCTAGTTTTCTTGGTCTCTTTTTATAGAATGGAAGACATATTACAGAAATTGAGATGATTTTGACTGGTTTTACAATGAAAAGTACTTTGAAATTGAGCTCAAAGTAGCAGAAATGTTCGATTTTTAAAAATGTTCAAAAGTAAACAAATCATGCCAAGCATCCAATACACATCAACTGGTGAGTCTAATATTCTTTCACAAGTGTGCTGATATTATTTATACCATTTCTACACTAATGCAGTAGTCTGCATTATAAGAGGGGCCTGGGGATGTGACTAACGAACAGAGAACTTGTTATTTTAGTGCCAGGTATGTCTTTCTTATTTATTCTGGACCCTATTCGGAAATTGGCATCTTTTGAAATTTGTGTGAAATTGGCAAAATTGCTAAATTCTGACCACTTTATTGGATAGTTGAAATCGGTAAATGGGTGGTTTCTTGTACTCATTCGATAGAAAAAATGGAGTTCTAGCAAAATAATTATGATTTTTGTCTACTAGTGCAATGGAATTGGCTAAAAATAGGGCTCAAAATGAGCAGAATCGCCAATGCGTAAACATCGTCGAGACCGCTAACTTCACGAGAGCATAATTCCGTAAGTTTTCCATCAAATTTCATACTTTTGGTGTCATTATGATCAGGAAAAGATTCTCTATCTTTTCATAAGAATTTTTTTTTTTTTTTTTTAATTTGACCAACCCTGAGAACAAGTCTCTGAGAGGACCTGTCGACCCCCAAAGGGTTAACCCTTAAACGGTCCAAACGTATATATACGTTCACTCGCGCAGCACCCTGAATATTTAAAAAAAAAAAAAAAAAAAATTGTATAGAAAAAAAGAGCACATTTTTTTAAGTGTTTTAGCATAAAAAAAAAATTAGGTATGAGGCCGCGAAGTTGGCACTTGGGGATCACCTGGAGCACTGCTGCTTTCAGAAATTCAACATATTTACCGTTTTCTTCCATTTTTTTTTTCATTTTCTTGGTTTTCATGATATGATAATTATGTTTCATAGTAAGTCATTTGATATCAATGCCAATTTTTGTTTATACACCAATAGTACATTTGAAATTTTTATCATATTGTCATAAACACACATGTACACACTGACAGGTGATTTTGCACACCTGGCTGAATCACACATTATTATCTACAACTATATACAGGAAGGCCCCACTTATACGGCGGGTTAGGTTCCAGGCTAGCGCCGTAAAGCGGAAATCGCCGTAAAGTGGAACACCCTTTTTTTCCACTTATAAATGCATACAAACACTAGATAACAAGTTTACACTAACATATATTAAGTTAGCAATAGAACCAGGCATCAAAAAACAATAAAAAGGTACAATACACACATAGTGCACTCATTACTTACCTTAAAATATTTATAGTCTTAATCTAGGGTGAGACAAGTAGTATTTATTGTAAGAAATCAAGTGTGGTATGTATTGTAATAGCCTCACCAGGCCACCCCACCCACACATACTATTCTATGATATTTAAGCATCCCAGAGCGATAAAATGTATATACAGTTCACTCATTACTTACCTTAAAATATTTGTAGTCTTAATGTAGGGTCAGGAGTAAGTAAATGAGATAAAACGAATAAATGAGAGAGAGAAAGAATGAATACATGAGAGGTGACAGGCCAGGCACAGAGTAAACAAACCAGGCTCCCACATCTTATATTTATGTTTATTTATTCTATTGTGGGGTGTATTTATCATCTTTTTATGTTATGTATCGTGTTTATTATATAATTTTGAAAAAAATATCATGGCTGGATTAATGAAAATGTGTATATTAACGTAATATACGACATTTAATGAGACTCAGTATTGTTATTATCACCACTTGTGGAAGTCGTCTGCTACACAGCTCACATTTGTTTATTTATTCTACTGTGGGGTGTATTTATCTTATTTATATGTTATGCATCGTGTTTATTATATAATTTTGAAAAAAATATCATGGATGGATTAATGAAAATGTGTATATTACCGTAATATACGACATTTAATGAGACTCCGTGACTATTGTTATTATGGCGTCACTTGTGGAAGTCGTCTGCTACCAGAGATCACATTTATGTTTATTTATTCTACTGTGGGGTGTATTTATCTTATTTATATGTTATGTATAGTGTTTATTATATAATTTTGAAAAAAATATCATGGCTGGATTAATGAAAATGTGTATATTACCGTAATATACGACATTTAATGAGACTCAGTATTGTTATTATCACCACTTGTGGAAGTCGTCTGCTACACAGCTCACATTTATGTTTATTTATTCTACTGTGGGGTGTATTTATCTTATTTATATGTTATGCATCGTGTTTATTATATAATTTTGAAAAAAATATCATGGATGGATTAATGAAAATGTGTATATTAACGTAATATACGACATTTAAATGACTTGATGTATGTAAGTTTATTTAGGTACAGGTATACATAAGTATAATTATCAGAGTATATATAAAATATGAAATAACTTTTAAAAACATTTGAAATTTTGGAGTTTCCAGACAAAATGGAGAGACTTAGTGCTTACTGAGCTCATGGAGAATGTAAACAAACAGGGTGGGGCACGGTGACCGTATTAGAAAGTCAGGTGGGGGGAGCCGTATAGTGAGTTTTGGTCATAATTTGAAATGTCCGTATTAGCGGAACGCCGTAAAGTGAAACGCCGTAAAGCGGGGCCTTCCTGTACAAGTATTTACATGTCCCACTTATGTTTCTAGAACTCCACAATTGTATGATACTCCATGAAGCATGGATTCATACAGAGTGCCACCCCACACTGGTGACACATGAATCGTGTGTCCTTCCGCTGTTGGGGTCGTTTTTTTGGTGGTAGCACACACAATACACTTTTTCTGGGCATTCTTCTTCTTTTGGGTAGGTGGTATTGGTACCAGATAGTGACAGGAGTGATTCGGTCTGGCACTTCCCCCACTGGCTGTGGTTGGGGGACAGGTTGTGGTGTGACAGGTCGCTGTTGAGGGGAAGGTACAGGTGTGGTACCATACCTTCTTGCTATCTGTTTGACGAGATTCAGAGAGAAATCTGCAAAACGTTGTCGTTTTCCAGTCTTTACTTCGTACATATTGAATGCATTGAGCACTGCAATGTCTACAAGGTGAAAAAACAGTTTTATATACCACTTGCGACTCCTACGCACACAGTCAACAAACCCTATCATCATGTCACACTTGTCAACTAGTCGCATGTTGTTCGTATAGTCCTCGACAGCAAGTGGCTTCACAATAGGTTCATTGTTGAACTTGCTCAGTCTGTCTGTTTGTACCATCTCGTTTCTGTGGATGGTTGATGGCAATGTTACTTCTCGTTTGTCATGCCACGTCAGTGCCATGATGTCATTAGCATGAAACACTTGCACTTCACCTTCAACACTGCCTCCAGTGAACCTTGGCATATGTTTCCTATTCCTTCTCACTGTTCCACATATATCAGTATTGTTCACACGTAGGAAATCAGCAAGCATAGGGCTTGTATACCAGTTGTCTGTGTACAATGTATGCCCCTTGCCAAGGTATGGTTCCATCATCCTGCGAACAACATCACAGGAAATGCCCAACATCCTTCTGTCATCATCGAGCATGTTTTTCCCTGTGTATACAATTACATCCAACAGAAGACCACTCTCACAGTCACACATAGCAAAAAGTTTTATACCAAAGTGATTACGTTTGCTCGGTATACGTATATTGCTTGAATGACAGGCGTCCCTTGAACAGAATCAAGGACTCATCAACAACAATGTTCTTGAAGGGATAAAAGTATACACTGAATTTCTGCTTCAAATACATAAACACTTCCCGGATTTTGTATAGAAGGTCATTTCTGTCTGCGAAGTGCAACATTCGTAGCAACAGAGTGAATCTGTTGCAGGGAAGGAGGTCACGGAAAACTGGAGTACTGATGAAGTGGTCTGTAGACCAGTAATTACGTATATTGTTCTTATAGATATGTGGCATAAGCATGACAGTGGCAAGGAATAAATACATTTCAGCCACTGTTGTGTCTTTCCACTGTGCAGCCGTGATGATTCTCCAACCTCTGTTGTGTTGTTCATGACATATTGGTAATAAATGTTTGTCTGAGTCACTATCAAGTTCATTATAGGCTCGTCAAAGTACAACAGGAAATAGTCTAACTCTGTAGACTCATTCATTATGGGACATTCTGGCTGGATACCACTTCCACTAGCATCAAAATCACAAGGCTGTGGCACGAATATACTTTGTGTCCAGTTCCACTCACGATCACATGGTGCAGGGTGGACCTCTGGCATGGGGTGAGGGGGGGGCAGGAGAAGGAGGGAGAGGAGTGGAGGCAGCACATGGTTGAGGGGGTGCCGGGCAGTCCTTTGTCTGTCCACCCACTGCGCCATGTGGTCCAGGCACCATGCCACCCACCACTACTTCCTCCATCCCCGCATACTGCCCTTCGTGATCACTTTCACTATCAGTGGCCGGGGTTTTGGATCGTGACCTGCCACGACCCTTGGGGATTGCATATGGCACACTGCCTGAACGTAGATAACGACGCCTAAAAGTAGGTTTCACTGGTGAATGATGAACGTCACTATCACTAGACGAATCCTCAATTGGCATAAAATCAATCTCATCATCACTTACATCACTTTCACTATCACTACTAAAACACCGGGAAAAGGATAGTTTCCTCTTGCGAAGTTGCCTATGGGTAACACTTGCCACTCCAGAGGTGCTTGGCCCAGGATCTTCTGTGGCCACACTGGTCACCCTAGAAGTGCTTGGCCTAGGGTCTGATGTGGCCACACTGGCTACCCCAGAGGTGCTTGGCCCTAGGACAGGTATTGCTACCCCAGAGGTGATGGGCTGGGGGTCATCTGGGTTATCGTCGATATTTTCACTAATTCCTTGAATATTACTGGCCCCATTGGTGTCATATCCACTAAACTCACGATCTCTATCACATTCCTCGAATAGTAGAGTGTTAATACGATGAGGCGTGAGTGAATCACGAGGATGTGCCATGATGTTGACCCAGGATGAAACTGAATGTAACTGGTCCTACCATGTGGTACCCAGGCATCCCAGATTTTTTGTATACTGCGCACACTGAGTGCGCACACCCATTCTCTCATGTCTGGGCGACTCAGGCCTATCGCGCTAATTTTGAACAAATGAAAAATAAAATGTATGTATGCGTTTGGGGCGCTATGCGCGTGAACGTATATATATGTTTGGACCGTTTAAGGGTTAAAGATAAGGTGGCTTTGAAGCCACTGTCGGTTGCCATGAGCTCAGTCTCGTGATGCAGGAGAATATGCTTCATTATTACACTAATATCAATTGATCTAATATGACATAATAAACAATATAAATAATATAAAACATGTTAAATACTCCAGAATGAATAATATTTGGCATAATACCGAACAGTTCGACAGAGGTATGAAGAGGATATGGTATATAAATACCATCTGCAGTAAATGTGCACTATATAAAAAAATCCTGCAGCAAGGAGTGCATAATGGGGGGGGGGGGAAAGCTGTGACTGTGTTTTTGGCTTAAAACAGCAACTTTGCAGTGTATTTTGTATTGTTTTATGGCTGTATATCCGGTTTCTTGGTCTTATTTGATAGAATGGAAGATGTTTTACAGAAATAAAGATGATTTTGAGCTCAAAGTAGCAGAAATGTTTGAGTTTTGCTGATATTCCAGAGTACACAAATGACGTCACTCATCCACTACATGTCCATCTGTCCAGTCTAATAGGAATGTATTGGCATTATTTATACAGTTATTACAATAATGCTTGTCTGCATAACAGGTAATAATATTCTGTTTTTGTTTGAATAAAAATTCTAAATAGAATTCATGTATAATACTGAGAAGGCCTGGGGACATAACTAATGAACAGAGGAAGTGCTATTTTAGTGCCAGGAATGTCTGCATTATTCTGGACCCTGTTTTAACCCTTTGAGGGTTTCGGACGTACTAGTACGGCTTACGACCCAGGGTTTTTGACGTACTAGTACGCCTAAATTCTAGCGCCCTCAAATCTAGTGGGAGAAAGCTGGTAGGCCTTCATATGAAAGAATGAGTCTATGTGGTCAGTGTGCACAGTCTAAAAATAATCCTGCAGCACACAGTGCATAATGAGAAAAAAAAAACTTTGACCATTTTTTGGAATAAAACAGCGACTTTGCACTGTATTTTCGTATGGTATTTATTGTTGTATTCTAGTTTTCTTGGTCTCATTTTATAGAATGGAAGACATATTACAGAAATTGAGATGATTTTGACTGGTTTTACAATGAAAGGTACCTTGAAATTGAGCTCAAAGTTGCAGAAATGTTCGATTTTTACCAAATTTCAAAAGTAAACAAATCGTGCCAAGCGTGCAATACACGTCAACTGGTGAGTCTAATATTCTTTCACAAGTGCACCAATAATATTTATACCATTTTTTACACTAATGCAGTAGTCTGCATAACAGTAAATCTTATATTTTTTGTGAGAATAAAAATTCAAAGTGGAAAGCAAAAGAATATAAGAGGGGCCTTGAGACGTGACTAATGACCAGAGGAAATGTCATTTTAGTGCCAGGAATGTCTTTCTTGTTTATTCTGGACCCTATTCGGAAATTGGCATCTTTTGAAATTTGTGTGAAATTGGCAAAATTGCTAAATTCTGACCACTGTACTGGATAGTTGAATTTCATAAATGGGTGGTTTCTTGCACCCATTCGATAGAAAAAATGGAGTTCTAGCGAAATATTCATGTTTTTTGTCGACTAGTACAGTGGAATTGGCCGAAAATGGGGCTCAAAGTGGGCAAAATCGCCAATGCGTAAACATCGCCGAGACCGCTAACTTTGCGAGAGCATAATTCTGTAAGTTTTCCATTAAATTTCAAACTTTTGGTGTCCTTATGATCGGGAAAAGATTCTCTATCTTTTCATAAGAGAAAATAATTTTTTTTTTTTTAAATTTGGCCGACCCTGAGAACGAGTTTCGGAGAGGGCCTGTCGACCCTCAAAGGGTTAATATTGGCATTTCTTGAATTTTGTGTGAAACTGGCCAAATTACCAAATTTTGATGACTTTATTGGTTAGTTGAAATAGTTAAATGGGTGGTTTCTTGTGCTCAATCAATAGAATGGAACACATACTAGCAAAATAGCTAAGAATTTTGGTTGACTGAAATAATGTAATTGGCCTAAAGTCAGAGTCAAAGTGGGCAAAATCGCCAATGTGTAAATATCGCTGATACAACATAATTCACAAAAGTGTAATTTCATCAGTTTTCCATCAAATTTGTTTTATTACCTTCAGAGATAGATTCTCTACCATTTCATAACAAAAATATAACTTTTTTTTTTAATTTTCTGACCCTGAGAGCAAAGTTTCAGATCAGGGGTCCTGACCCTCAGAGGGTTAAGAGAGGATGGAGCACAATAGGATGACATAGAGGTTGTATAAATCTGCAATGGAGAGAGAGTGGGGTAGGAGTCATTCTAGGAAAAGGTGGAGGGAGGGGGTAAAGGAAGATTAGTGTGCAGGAGACTTGGACATATAGCAGGCATGTGTGAGAATGTTAGAGCGGAGATGAATGGTTTTGGGACGTATTGAGCTGTTAATGTGTGAGCAGGGTAATATTTCGTGAAGGGATTCAGGGAAACCAGTTAGCCGGACTCGAGTCCCTGGAGGTGTGAAGTACAGTGCCTGATTTCTAAAGGAGTGGCTTGGGATATTTGCTGTTTAGAGTGACATCTGAGCTGCCATAACTGCACACCTCTGGCAAGACTGTGATAGAGTGAATGATGATGAAGTGTTTCTTTTTCAGTTCACCCTACCTCGGTGAGAGATGGCCAGCGTGTTAAAAAAAAAATTAAATACTGTACTTTTGAAACAGAGATGTAATTTAAATTCCTATATTGATAACCTGAATCTAGACTTGTTCAGTGTAACTAGTTTTTATCCATTCTTGGGAATTTTTTACTACATTAGACCATTATTTAACACTAGTTTCTTTGGCATGATTCAGGTATAGCACGATTAAAGAATTGCAGCACAATTTTATACAACACTTTGTAAAATTAATTTAACACAGTTCAGTTTGCAGGAGGGGAAAAAAAATCCCTTTTCCTCAAGCAGCCGCCTTGTTGTGGATCAGCAGTGGCAACCTCCTGCTATCCCCTGCTACCCCCTAACACTCCTGATATACCATCCCAGCATTCGTACTTCATACGTGTCCAGTTCCTCTTCTCTCCTACAAGCTAGCTGTGTTTGTGAATTGTGTTTTGATCTTTTAATTACCATATCTTGTATCTGCCAAGCAATCATGACACCAAGTAGGCATACCAGTGTTGCTGAAAGTGACAAGAAAAGGTATAAGCATTTAAGTCTTAGAATTAACGAAGAAAACAGAGATATTAGACAAGAGATAGCCTGTGGCCGATATGAAGTTCACTTTGTGCGCATAAAATGAGATAAACATGAGTTTGTGTGATTGACTGACTGACTTACTGACTTGACTGAATGACTTACTGACTTGACTGAATGCCTTACTGACTTGATTGACTTACTGACTTGATTGACTGACTGAATGACTTGACTGACTGACTGAATGACTTGACTGACTGACTGAATGACTTGACTGACTGACTGAATGACTGACTGACTGACTGACTGAATGAATGACTTACTGACTTGACTGACTGACTGACTGACTGACTGACTAGACTGACTTACTGAATGACTTAAAGTTAGAGTTTTTCACTGAAGAGAACCCTGAAATGGTGTCTAGAGCAGCTGATGCCTTACCGTCAATTGTATAATATACTGTAAGGTAAAATAGAACAGAAATCCATTACAGAATTTATGCACAATCCAGTACAACCATCGACTTCAGTACCAGAACCTCAGCCCAGTAGGGCCACAGCATAACTCTCCACTCTCCACAATCATCCACAAACACCAGCACCCATAATCTAAGGTAAGAATTACTGTTATTTCTGATGTATTTGTAATCTTATGCAGTAAAAACAACATAATACATCATGACAATGAGCTACAATTACATATTCACTTTTATTTTTGTAAGATGTGGAGGCCTAAAAAGAAAAGTTGTTTGGCTTTTTTGGGGTTCCCAGGAAGGTAACCCTATTTTTCCCATAAGTTCTTCAGTTCATCTCACACGGTTTTACCTAACATGGCATTTTCAGGAACGTAACTACCGTGTTAAATGACGATCTGCTGTATTTTTATTAATTCAGTGTTTTCCTTTCTGCAGAAACGGAAACGGCGGCTGTCAGAGCCTAGTGGTAGTACACTTGATAGTATTAGTCTTCATGGCTTACTAGATGTTGACAGAGCAGAGAGTAAAACCATGGAAATAAGAAGTGAGACAAATCTAGAAGTGTCAAGGGAAGTTTCTCTGGATGCCATGAAGCCCCTTGCAGTCAATACAGAATCAAACTCAACACAGGGAACAACTGATGGATGCAAGTGAGTAATAACACTAAAATAAATTGAATTGCTGAATATTCTTCAATAATGTCTACATGAGTGGTTCCCAACTGGGGTGTTGTGACACACTGGATTACTGGGAATATCTTCCAGGGATGCTACAAAAATTTAGAGACATAATTAAACAACTACATTAGAGGCTTTGTCTGTGGAAAATCCAAGAGGAGCATAATATAATAGTTGTAACAAGTAGCTAACTGGTTTGTAGATTTTCATACAATCATGTTACTTAAGAAATATTTCTGTTTAGTAATTGTGGCTAAAGTTTTTTTTTCATTTGTGTTCATTTGCTGTATTGCAGTGACAAAAGAGCAGAACAGTTCTTTTTGCTGCAAAGAGTTTGAGGAAATCAAAACAGGTTGCAATTATTTGGTTTACCATGAAAATCATCCCTAGGAATTTTCACTGATACTCCACCGCCAGTGGATGAGTTAATTAACCCTTTCAGGGTTGGTGCCGTACTAGTACGGCTTGTGCACCAGGGTTGGTGCCGTACTAGTATGCATAAATTCTAGTGGCTTCAAATTAAGCAGGAAACAGCTGGTAGGCCTAGATGTGAGAGAATGGGTGTGCGTGGTCGGTGTGTGCGGTAGAAAAAAATTCTGGGACCCAGTGGCACATTGTGGGAATGCCATTTTAGTACACCTTGCTCACCATGCCTCGCAGTAAGAAACTTCTCACTCCTCGGCGAATTGGGACACTTTTGTTTCTCAGTGACAGTTCTAATACATATGGAAGTGCCAGTGAAGATGAGTTTCAAGGTTTTGATGAGGTTGTGACCGAAACTAATGACCATAATACCGGTAATAGTGAGGAAAACCCAGACAACCCTCAGCCTTCCACCTCTGATGCTGGGTGGTCTTATTCATGTTCAGTTGTACCAGAACCAAAGAGGAAACTCCTATTTTCCCATATCCCGGACTCAGATGTGAGCATTGGTGATGATAGTGATAGTGAATATGAACTACAAGCTCTTGAAAACAGTTCCAGTAGTGATAGTGAAGTGGAATATTCTCCAGGGAAGCATCAGTATATACGACGGTATATGCACTCTGGTAGTGTGCCACATGCTATTCCAAGGGGTAGGAGTACATCTCAGAGTACATCCCATGGCTGTACAACAGGAACAGATAGTGAAAATGAAGATGATAGTGTTGCAATTGGGATGGAAAATGTGCATGGTGGTGGTAGTGGTGGTGCCAGCCATGAGGCACTAGCAGTGGGCCATGCTGCCACCCATGCTGCTGCCTCAGCTGATCTACAACAAAGGCCACCATCCCCCACCCACCCACCACACCAGCCTCCACAACCACAACCTCTACAACCACAACCACCTGTCCATATCCAGTACCCACCAGCAGACCGCACCTGGGATAGGCAGGAAGCTGCCAGTTTTGTTCCAAATCCCCATCAGTTTGATGAAAGCCAAAGTGGAATATGGTCATCTTGTACATTTGGGAACAATGCCCCTGAACTGGAATGTTTTGAGTTATTCTTTGACGAACCATTGATGGAAATTATTGTCAGGAAAAGCAACAGATACTTTGATTTCACCATGGCAAACACAATACTTTCACCAAACTCATGCCTACACCAGTGGAAGGAGACAATTGTGGCTGAGATGTATCTTTTGTTTGCCACAATAATGCTTATGCCACGTGTGTATAATCACAGTGTGAAATCATACTGGTCAACAGACCGCCTGATTGCAACCCCAGGTTTCAGTGATATAATAGGAGTGAATCGATTTGTGCTACTATTATGTATGCTTCACTTTTCAGACAAAACCAGGCCTGACAGAAATGACAGGTTATATAAGATTAGGAATGTGTTTGTGTATCTGAAACAGAAATTCAGTATAAATTTTTATCCCTTCAGGAAGCTTGTTATTGATGAGTCTTTGATTCTGTTCAAAGGAAGACTCTCATTCAAGCAGTACATACAAAGCAAGAGGAAATGCTTTAGTATAAAATTGTTTGTGGTTTGTGATTGTTACAGTGGTCTTGTATTGGATATAATTGTGTGCACTGGAAGTAATACATTGCGAGATACCAGGAAGTTACTGGGTATCTCCGGTGATGTGGTTAGAACAATGATGGAACCATATCTTGGTAAGGGACATATATTATATACTGATAACTGGTACACAAGCCCCTTACTCAGTGATTTCTTGCGAGTGAACATGATAGATGTGTGTGGCACAGTGCGTGCAAATCGTAAACTATGCCCAGGTTCGACACTGGCACTTGTAGAGGTGAGGTGCAGGTGTTTGCTACCAATGACATCATAGCATTTCAGTGGCATGACAAACGAAATGTCACACTGGTGTCATCAGTTCACCCTAACAAAATGGCAGACCCAGGATTCCAAATGGCCTGTTATCCCGGGTGTAATGGGAGCAAAATAAACACAGCAGAAAAAGTTTAGACTTATATTATCCTTCACCAATTTAGAACAGCAATATGTACACTATGTACAGTGATAAGTATAGTGCACTCCACAGTAAGCAAGGCAGAAATAGAAGCCACAAGATAGCAGACCGTGCTTCAACCAGCTCTAGAATGGGAATGACAAGGGCAGACAGGAGAGCGGTACCCACATAACCTCTGTGATTGCCAAAACCATCTTCTTATTGGCTAGAACCTGGTCACTAGTTGAACGACGGGGCCCCATCATCAACTCTTAGCAACCTGGTTCGCTGGTTGGGGGAGATAGCCTGTAAATGAGGGTGTGTACATGCGCCGAATAAAGGTTACGTACTCTTTGCATGCCACACCCCCACCCCGAGAAGGCTCAGGATTAGGCTGCCACCTCCCAGTGGTAACCGTGCCGCCATGGCACAAAATAATGGGACCGCCTTTCCTCTCCACCATCCAGCTCTTAGATAGAGCTCAGCTTTTCTCGTGACCAAAAGCCAAACCCTAAACTTAGAGTGAGACAGCAGTCAGACAGGCTAGCATAGGTCCAAGATACAGGCGGACGGTAGCCCGCATCCCCTCACTAAAAAAAACCCCTCACCAGGGGATAAAAAAAAAGAGCGTGAAAAGGGGTTACCACAAATAACATCCTAACCTAAATAAAATATTATACTCTAGATAAAGAGTCTGCCAACATATTTTCTTTGCCGGCAATATATTTAATGGAAATCTTATAGGGCTGCAGCCTTAGCGTCCAGCGCATAAGCCTTGTGTTGTGGTTCTTCATGGCTTGGAGATATACTAGAGGATTGTGATCACTGTAGACTGTGACCACCTGCGATGTCTGGCCCACATAAACATCGAAATGCTCCAAAGCCAGTACCAGCGCGAGGGCTTCTTTTTCAATGGTAGAGTAAGCCCTCTGATGTGGCTGGAACTTGGCTGAAAAGTATGCTACAGGCTGCAACTCCTTGTTCCCGATTTGTAATAGTACTGCCCCAACCCCAGACTCAAAAGCATCAACCTGTAATGAAAAAGGTTTGGAGAAGTCTGGAGACAAGAGAATAGGTGCAGTACACAGTAATCTTTTTGCTTTATTAAAAGCAGTGTTACAGTCTGAGGTCCAATTAAAGGAACTTTGTGACTGGTAAGAGAGGTAAGAGGGGCTACAATATCTGAGAAATTCTTACAGAATCTTCTGTAAAATCCTATCATGCCTAGGAAACGTTGAAGAGATTTCCTATCATGAGGAACTGGATAATCTTTAATAGCAAAAACTTTAGCAAGTTTAGGTGCAACTTTACCACTACCTACTTCATGGCCTAGAAAAGTGACAGTGGCCTGGCCAAAGGAAGATTTAGATAAATTAACTGTTAAATGGGAACTCTTAAAGGTCTCAAAAAGAGCCTTAAGTCTAAGTAGGTGTTGATCCCAAGTATCAGACACCACAACAATATCATATAGGTATGCTGCCGTGCCTTCAAGTCCTTTAATAGCCTGATGGATAAGTTTCTGGAATGAAGAGGGGGAATTTTTCATTCCGAAGGGGGTAAGTGTGTATTGATAATGACCTCCTGGAATTACGAAGGCAGAGATTTCCTTCGCCTTATCCGTCAAAGGTACCTGATAGTAGCCTTTAAGGAGATCTAACTTGGACACAAAAGTAGCCTTACCCACAAAGTCAATTACGTCATCCAGACGAGGAAGAGGGTAAGCATCTGTAATGGTGACCTCGTTCACCTTACGGTAGTCTGTACACATATGAAACCCTCCATCAGCCTTCTTCACAAGGATGCACGGTGAAGCCCATGGACTAGATGACTCCTCCACTAAACCATGCTTTAACAAAAATTCTACTTCCTGCTGAAGTAGCCTTTGCTTTTCAGGATTAGCTCTGTAGGGGGAGAGTTTAATTGGTTTAGAGTTTCCCACATCTACATCATGATAACCTAACGTACATTTTTTCGGCACATCTGAAAAAATATTAGGATATGACTGTAGAAGCTCAGTTAAATTTGTTGCTTGGGTTTCAGATAATCCCTCCATTAACCCTTTGACTGTCGCGGTCGTATAATATACGTCATAGGAGATACCGTGTTTGACGTATCTATACGCATAAATTCTAGCGGCTTCAAATCAAGCAGGAGAAAGCTGGTAGGCCCACATGTGAGAGAATGGGTCTCCATGGTCAGTGTGCACCATATAAAAAAAATCGGGGAGCCAGTGGTGCATTGTGGGAATACCATTTCAGTCGTCCTTTTTCATCATGTCTAGCGGTAAGAAATATGTGACTTCCCTTCAAATCTGGGACTCTTCTCTTCCCAAGTGATGCTCTAACACGATGGAAGTGTCAATGAAGATCAATTTCATGATTTCGAGGAGTTTGAGACCAAAAGCAATGGAGGAGGAGGAGGAGGAGGAAGAGGAGGAGGAGGAAGAGGAGGAGGAAGAAGAGGAGGAGGAAGGAAGGAGGAAGAGGAAGGAAGGAGGAAGAGGAAGGAAGGAGGGAGGAGGAGGAAGGAGGGAGGAGGAAGAAGGAGGGAGGAGGAGGAAGGAGGGAGGGAGGAAGAAGGAGGGAGGAGGAGGAAGGAGGGAGGGAGGAGGAAGGAGGGAGGGAGGAGGAGGGAGGGAGGAGGAGGAAGGTGGAAGGAGGAGGAAGAAGAAGAAGAAGAAGAAGAAGAAGAAGAATAAGAAGAATAAGAATAAGAATAATAATAATACCTAATAATAATAATATGTAATAATATGTTCCCTTGAGGCATGAAAACAGTTCACCCCATGACAGTGACAAGATAAGGGGAGATAACATCTGATAAGAGCTGACCTTTGATGAGCGTAAACGAGGGTGGAGGGAGGGGGGCAGCTGTCCATCTGTCAAGAGCCAGGAGGAGGAGGAGGAGGAGGAGGAGGAGAAGGAGGAGGAGAAGAAGAAGAAGAAGGAGAAGGAGGAGAACTAGAAGGAGGAGAAGGAGAAGAAGAAGGAGGAGAAGAAGGAGGAGAAGAAGAAGGAGGAGGAGAAGAAGAAGGAGGAGGAGAAGAAGAAGAAGTAGGAGAAGAAGGAGGAGGAGAAGAAGAAGGAGGAGAAGAAGAAGGAGGAGAAGAAGAAGGAGGAGAAGAAGGAGGAGAAGAAGGAGGAGAAGAAGGAGGAGAAGAAGGAGGAGAAGAAGAAGGAGGAGAAGAAGAAGGAGGAGAAGGAGGAGAAGAAGAAGGAGGAGAAGAAGGAGGAGAAGAAGAAGGAGGAGAAGAAGAAGGAGGAGAAGAAGAAGAAGGAGGAGAAGAAGAAGAAGAAGGAGGAGAAGAAGAAGAAGAAGAAGAAGACGACGACGAAGAACAAACATTTGTCTGTCTGTCTATTTGTCTGTCTGCCAAACTCCCTGTCTATCCGTCAAGACTGTGTCATCATCACGTTTACTCACATCTTCAAGCAGAGTATAGCACTTTGTCTGGATTTTTTGGGTTATCCTAGGTAATTTACACTATGTATAGTTGTATTTATGTGTACCTGTGAGACAGAGATAGACAGAGAGAGAGAGAAAGAGAGACAGATTGAAAGAGATAGAATGAGGGAGAAAGATAATTAGATAGAATGGAGGGGGAAGCAGCATCCGACCCCATTGTTTTGACAGGCAGTAGGGGGAGTACTAATGAGACAATATGTCATTTTGACAGCTGCCGACTCCTGACTCAAAACAATTATAAGCCACACACTCGCACACAAGACAAGCTTGCTGAAGGGTGATAATAGCAGTTTTATGAAAGTATCTAGTGACTATATATGTGTATATATATTATAGAAACCAGAAGCAAGAAGGGAAGGCAGGAATGAAGGAAGGACTAGATGAAAGGAAGGAAAAAAGTAATGAAGGACAGATGAAGGAATGTAGGAAGAGAGGTGGAATGCCCTCCAGGAAGGAAAGGAATGAAGGAAATTAGGAAGGAAGGATGACACACGACCATTTACCTAGGATAGCTACATAACACAACTGCCTGCTAATACTTTGAAGAAAACTGCTCAGACGAGGTGTTTTGTCTTTGCACATAAAAAAAAAAAATCAACAAAAATGCACACACACTGATTTTATGTGTGAGAGTGTAAAACACCATTGTGTATGACACCATGTTTTATGTGTGAGAGTGTAAAACACCACTGTGTATGACACCATGTTTTATGTGTGAGAGTGTAAAACACCACTGTGTATGACACCATGTTTTATGTGTGAGAGTGTAAAACACCACTGTGTATGACACCATGTTTTATGTGTGAGGAGTGTAAAACACCACTGTGTATGACACCATGTTTTATGTGTGAGGAGTGTAAAACACCACTGTGTATGACACCATGTTTCACAGAGTTCCACAAGCTACAGAACTTCTAGGAGTATGTTCAGTGACTGTATATTGGTATATATATTATAGAACAATAGTAATAAAAAATTTTTTGTATTGTTTGTTTTTGTAAACAAGTTTTGTAAACAATATATTGATAATTATGTTTGTGTGCTTATTGTGTTGTATACAACGAGTGTATATATGTACATTGCACCTTACTTTGGTCTCACAGGCCACATAAGTTATGTAAAAAAATAAAATAGTGAAAAAAACAACAAACCTTCAAATACAAGTAAACTAAAGTTTACCGGGTGAGCGGCAGTCGCCGCTGTTGCCATACGCGGCTCATTTTCTGCAAACTTCATGCCTCTATATCTCGGTAAGTACTGATGGGAAAATTTTTTTTTTGGGACTAAAACAATCAGAAAAATAATCTTAACATTTTCATAAGAAAAAATAATTTTTTTTTTTCGAATATTTTGCAACACCAGGAGCAACTTCAGGATTGGGCCCTTCGACAGTCAAAGGGTTAAAGGGCTAGGATCCTTGAGGAGGACAGAATTTGAAAGTTTAATATTAATTTCAGAGATAGAGTGCAAAGAATCAGAGTCGTCCTCAGAGGTAGAGGACAGAGTCATTACTGGGACTTTATCTGGTGTATGAAAAGCCTTTATTTGATTAATGTGGTAAGTTTTAGTTTTTGAGGTCTTATCAATGGGAGCTACCACATAATTTACATCAGATAATCTACTTACAATCTGCATAGGTCCCGTAAATCTAGCTTTCAAGGTGTGGCCAGGTATAGGTTCCTGCACCAACACCTTGTCTCCTGGATGGAAGGAGCAGAATTGTGCACTTCTGTCATACCTCTGTTTCATCTTACTTTGAGCTGTCTTTAGGTTAGCCTTGGCTAACTGACGTGCCACCTGCAACCTTGAAGACGGGTTGTAGAGTGTTGAGCTAACGTCTTCTCCCATCCATCCTTCTTTGAGCACCCGAAGAGGACCTCGTACATTGTGCCCAAAGATCAGCTCAAACGGACTATACCCTGTAGACTCTTGCACCGTCTCTCGTACTGAGAACAGCAACAAAGGTAGTGATTCATCCCAGTCTGTAGGAAAGTGCATGCAAAAACTTCTCCTCATTGTTTTTAATGTCTGATGGAATCTTTCCAAGGCGCCTTGGGACTGAGGATGATAGGCAGTGGATAAGTTGTGGATTATCCCTAACCTAGTTAATACTTCCCTAAATGCTTTGGCAGTAAAGTTAGTACCTTGATCACTTTGAATAGTTTTAGGAATGCCAAAACAAGAAATGAATTTTGTTAAAGCTTTGAGAATAGCTTTAGTATTAATACTACGCATGGGAATTGCTTCAGGGTATCTGGTTACTTTATCCATAATCGTAAATAAATACTGATTTCCAGACTTTGACCTAGGTAGTGGACCTACACAATCTATAATTAAATCTGCAAAAGGTTCTCCATCAGCAGGTATAGGTTGGAGAGGTGCAGGTTTAATGGAATGTCCAGGTTTCCCAACTTGCTGACATTCTCGGCAACACCTAATATGATTCTTCACATCTTTCTTTAATTTTGGCCAATAAAATTCTTTTGTGATTCTATACAAGGTTTTTGTAATTCCTAAGTGACCTCCTAATGACGTATTATGAGCTATATTTAATATTTGAGGTCTATACTTTGTTGGAACTACTAACCTGTTAAACAATTGCCGGCCCTCTATCTCCTTACCAGTCTCAGTGCAGATCAAATAATCGTTTTTAACTTCATACTTGACCGGATGACCCAAAGAGGATTTACCCATGGCTGCCTGAAAAGCGAATTTTAAAGAAGGGTCCTTTCGTTGTTCCTCCCGGAAGGACAGTCCCTTGGGCATGGAAACAGAGAAATTTGGCAATCCTGCAACCTGGGAATAGGAAGGCTTGATCGGGGTCTGTTCACTTGATTTACGAGGCTCCGGCCGGTGTGCCTCATAAAACAACGTGGCTATTCCGAGATCGGAGTCGTCCAAGGATAGGTCAACATTCTCTCCAGACAACCCTTGGGATGTTGCCCGAGTTATGGCCAACACCGGAGAAGAATTAATCATTATAGGTTCAGGACACGAACTAACAGTAGTAATGTTATTACCCAGTAATAACATGGCATCTTTCATGGGGAATCCTTTTGAAACACCTACAGTCAAGTACCCAGTGTAATATTTGCACTGTACATAAATTTTATGCAAAGGAACAGAATATATAGCTCCTCCAAATGCTTCCAATAAAACAGAGGAATTCAAAGAAGTATTCTCTGAAAGGGGTAATATTCCTTCTCTTACAAGTGAGCAATATGCTCCAGTATCTCTAAAGGTCTTTACTTTAGTTGTTTCTGAGTTTTCCTGAAGGGAAATTAGACTCTTGCAATAATAAGGGGCCATACCTTTTTCTACTTCTCTAGGGGACATGTTACTAGGGATATTAGAGATTTTCCCAATGGGTTGGGGTTTATGGGGGCAGTTGGGACGGATGTGACCTACTTTGTTGCAGAGGAAGCAGACGAAAGGCTTGCCCTTTACTCCCTGCTGACGTTGCAAATGGTGTCGTTCTGGCTGGTGTCTCTCTGGATACTGTTGTCGAGATGCACCATGAGTAGTTTGCCTCTCCGCAGGTGGACCATATGTTGAGAAGCGTGGCTCACCAGGTGACTTAGTTGGCTGACGTAGACGTTCTCCCTCCGGCTGGCACTTCATTCTCCAAGGTTGATGATCTCTGCTCGTGCCAGGCTGTTGAAAAGAGAGACGGGACCGCTCGGACAAGGAGCTGTTAGTTTCGAAGGTATCAGCCAACCTGGCTGCCTCCAATGCAGTGGTTAAGTCATGATCCTGCAGAAAGACTCGAACCTCTGGTCCCACAGACTCCAGCAGGTTATCAATCAGAATAAGCTGTACCAGCTCCTCAAAGGTAGAGACACCACTTGCTTTATACCAGCTGGTAAAAGCTTTGGTTTGCTGTCTCGCAAAGTCCACTAGGGATTGACCAAGCTGCCGCCTGCTTAGTTTAAAATTTTTCTTGTATTTGGCTGGGATACATGTATATGCTCCCAACACTGTGGTCTTCACTACTTGATAATCAGAAAATTCAGCGTCATTTAATACTGACATAAATTCCTGTGCCTTACCCAATAATGCTGTATGAACCAATGATGCCCAATGCTGTTCTGGCCACCTCAAGGCTCGAGCCTGATTTTCGAAGCTTTCGAAAAATTGCTCTGGTTCGGCCTCATTGAAGCGGGGAACAAACTGTACTACTTTCTGTAAACTAAAATTATTTACAGAATGCAAAAACTGCCTCCTTTCTCTTTCCCTATCATATTCTTCCCTTGCGAATGCTCTCTGTTCCCTAGTTTGCTCAAGATTGATTTTTGCCAGCTCAAGTGCCAACGACGCTGATTCACCCTGAGACAACCCAGCTGCACTATACTGACCATTTTGCTCCGTAGGTGTATCATCTTCCTCCTGCGAGAACATAGGAGTTTTTGCCCTAGCTCCCGTGGAGGGAGGAGTCTGATGTGCCATCTCTTCTTCTATAAGTTTGTCAGCAATCAGTGAACGCAGTTGTGCAGCTGTGAGAGTGCGTTTGTATTTAATGCCAGTGGAACGAGCAATTTGCCAACAACGCTGTAGGGACAATTTAGGTAGGTTATGCAAAGTATATGCCGACACCAGATGTCTGACTCGTCTAGGTGGCATAAGTTATTCGCTATGCACAGTACGATTGCAGAATACCCCAACGTAACACGTTAATTTGCAGAACACGCTTAGCTATGCACAGTTTGATTGCAGAATACGCATACAAGCAAAGCCGACTGCAAAATTCTCCACACCGAACAGGCTAGTAACAACTGACACGCAAAATTTGTAAAGCAATGCCAGACAGCTACACTGTTCTAGAAGATTGACCGTAGCAAAGCGAGCACACCGAACAAGCTAGTAGCAAGCTGTTGAACGATCACACAATAGCAAGGCTGATCATAACAAAGCAACTGACACGCAAAATTTGTAAAGCAATGCCAGACAGCAAGCTGCACAATGTTCCTGCTACGAGCTTCACCCTAAGCTCAACCGTTTCTCTAAGTCCAGCTCCAGCTCTCGGACAGGCTACCCATATTACAACCCAGGATTCCAAATGGCCTGTTATCCCGGGTGTAATGGGAGCAAAATAAACACAGCAGAAAAAGTCTAGACTTATATTATCTTTCACCAATTTAGAACAGCAATATGTACACTATGTACAGTGATAAGTATAGTGCACTCCACGGTAAGCAAGGCAGAAATAGAAGCCACAAGATAGCAGACCGTGCTTCAACCAGCTCTAGAATGGGAATGACAAGGGCAGACAGGAGAGCGGTACCCACATAACCTCTGTGATTGCCAAAACCATCTTCTTATTGGCTAGAACCTGGTCACTAGTTGAACGACGGGGCCCCATCATCAACTCTTAGCAACCTGGTTCGCTGGTTGGGGGAGATAGCCTGTAAATGAGGGTGTGTACATGCGCCGAATAAAGGTTACGTACTCTTTGCATGCCACACTGGTCAACAGACCGCCTGATTGCAACCCCAGGTTTCAGTGATATAATAGGAGTGAATCGATTTGTGCTACTATTATATATGCTTCACTTTTCAGACAAAACCAGGCCTGACAGAAATGACAGAAACGACAGGTTATATAAGATTAGGAATGTGTTTGTGTATCTGAAACAGAAATTCAGTATATATTTTTATCCCTTCAGGAAGCTTGTTATTGATGAGTCTTTGATTCTGTTCAAAGGAAGACTCTCATTCAAGCAGTACATACCAAGCAAGAGGAAATGCTTTGGTATAAAATTGTTTGTGGTTTGTGATTGTTACAGTGGTCTTGTATTGGATATAATTGTGTGCACTGGAAGTAATACATTGCGAGATACCAGGAAGTTACTGGGTATCTCCGGTGATGTGGTTAGAACAATGATGGAACCATATCTTGGTAAGGGACATGTATTATATACTGATAACTGGTACACAAGCCCCTTACTCAGTGATTTCTTGCGAGTGAACATGATAGATGTGTGTGGCACAGTGCGTGCAAATCGTAAACTATGCCCAGGTTCGACACTGGCACTTGTAGAGGTGAGGTGCAGGTGTTTGCTACCAATGACATCATAGCATTTCAGTGGCATGACAAACGAAATGTCACACTGTTGTCATCAGTTCACCCTAACGAAATGGCAGACACTGGCAGGCAGCATAGAGAAAGCAATGAACCCATTCTAAAACCTGCAGCTGTGATTGACTACACCCTCAGTATGCATTCAGTGGACAAATGTGACATTCAGATTGAGTTTGCTGATTGTGTTTGCAAGAGTTATAAGTGGTACATAAAACTCTTTTTCCATATTCTGGACATTTCCATGCTCAATGTTTATAATATATACAGTGGACCCCCGATTCACGTTATTAATTCGTTCCTGAGAGCTCATCGTAAAGTAAAATTATCAGAAAGCGAATCAATTTTCCCCATAAGAAATAATGGAAATCAAATTAATCCGTGCAAGATACCCAAGAGTATGAAAAAAAAAAAAACTTTTACCACATGAAATATTAAGTTTAGTGCAATAGAATAATTACAATAACAATAATAACAATAGAATAATCACAATAGAATAATTGACACTTACCTTTAATGAAGATCTGGTGATGATTGATGGGATGGGAGGAGGGGAGAGTGTCGAAGTTTTTAATATTTAGAATGGGAATCCCCCTCCATTAGGACTTGAGGTAGCAAGTCCTTTTCCGGGGTTACTTCCCTTCTTCTTTTAATGCCACTAGGACCAGCTTGAGAGTCACTGGACTTATGTCGCACAACATATCTGTCCATTGAGGCCTGTACCTCTTGTTCCTTTATGACTTTCCTAAAGTGGTTCACAACATTGTCAGTGTACAGGTTGCCAACACGGCTTGCAGTGGCTGTGTCAGGGTGATTTTCATCAAAAAAGGTTTGCACTTCAAGCCACTTTGCACACATTTCCTTAATCTTTGAAGTAGGCAACTTCGTCAATTTCTCTATCCCCTCCTCCGAAGCAGTTTCCTCAGGTCTGGCCTCTTGCTGTTGAAGATGATCTAGCAGCTCATCAGTGGTTAGTTCGTCATTGTCCTCCTCCACCAACTCTTCCACATCCTCCCCACTAACCTCCTTGGTCTCGATGGGTTGGCACTAGAAGCTTTCTTGGGGCCCATGGTGACTTATTTTGCAGAAACAAGCACCAAAAAAATGATGATATGGATAATATGGAATGTACTGAATGTATCCTTAGATGCGTGCACACTGGCTGGCTTGTAAACACTGGCACACACGGGGCAGTTCAGGCCACACGTGGACAGGTCTCGTACGAATCGTGTCGCGTACCGGGTTTTGTAACGGGAACTGAGGCAAATTTTTTGCGATATAATGCTTCGGATACCGGATTTATCAGTTACTGATGACTTCGCGAACCGGGGTTCCACTGTATTAGATGAGGACCAGAAACAAACCACCATATGGCGAATTTTGTTTGTCTGTCATCAGACAAATAATAAGCAAGTACCAAGGAACAACACCTGCAATAGAAAACCGCCCACGAAATTATCAACAACTACCTTCTCGTCTGAAGCATGGTGATCACTTCGTAACAAAACTGCCTGCTACTGCTTTCAAGAAAAAGGCTCAGAAGAGGTGTTACGTCTGTGCACATACAAAAAAAATGCCCACAACAACGCAGAGACACTCATTTTATGTGTGAGGAGTGTAAAACACCATTGTGCATGACACCATGTTTCAAAGACTTCCACAGGCTGCAGAACTTCTAGAAACATGTCCTGTGACTGTATATGTGTATATAAAATTTAGAAAAATAGTAATAAACAAAATTTTATATTGTTCATTTGTGTAAACAAGGTTTGTAAACAAAATAGTGACAACAGTGTTTGTGCAGTTGTTGTGTAGTATAGAAAAAGAAATAACTTACAAAATAGTGCTCATATTGGTCTCAGGCCATAAAAGTTACCTGAAAAAAAAAAAATTAAAAAAATAATAGAAAATAGTACCGAAAAAAGAAAATACACGAATACTGGTGACCGGCAGTCGGCGCTGTTGCCGTATGCCAGTCATTTTCTGCCAACTTCATGCCTCCATATCTCGGCAAGTATTGATGGTAAAAAAATTTTGTTTAGCTTGTAATGTTTAGAAAAAAAAATCTTTCCATTTTTTTTTTTTTTAATTTTTACTGACCCTGAGAACAGGTTTGGAAGAGGGCCTGCTGACCCTGAAAGGGTTAACCCTTTCAGGGTCCAAGGCCCAAATCTGGAGTCACGCACCAGTGTCCAAGAATTTTCAAAAAAAAAATTTGTTATTTTTTCTTATGAAATCGTAGAGAATCTTTTTGTGAAGGTAATAAAACAAAAAGTACGAAATTTGGTGGAAAATTGACGAAATTATGCTCTCGCGAATTTTGATGTGTCAGCGATATTTACGAATCGGCGATTTTGCCGAATTTGACTCCCATTTTAGGCCAATTACATTATTCCAATCAACCAAATTCTTAGCTATTTCACTAGTATTACTTCTATTCTATCGATTGAGCACAAGAAATCGCCAAGTCAACTGTATCAACTACAAAATAAAGTGATCGGAAATTGTTAATTTGGCCAATTTAACACAAAGTTCAAAATATTCCAATTTCAAAATAGGGTCCAGAATGAACAATGTAGGCATTCCTGGCACTAAACTAACATTTCCTCTGTTCATTAGTTATGTTTTGAGGCTTTACAAATAAATTCCATTTTGATTTTTTATTCACATAATGAATTTTTATTCACACCAAAAAATAGAAGATTTACTGTTATGCAATACTGTAATAATTGTATAAATATCATCACCATATTTGTGAATGTATATTAGACCCACCAGCTGGCGTGTATTAGACGTGTGAGGTCGTTTGTTTACTCTTGAATATCGGCAAAAATTTAACATTTCTGCTACTTTGAGCTCAGTTTCAAGCCATTTCCAGTGCTAAAACCAATCAAAATCATCTCTATTTCTGTAATATGTCTTCCATTCTATCAAATGAGACCAAGAAATCGCAAATACAACTATAAAAAACATACGAAAAAACACTGCAAAGTTGCTGTTTTAATCGAAAAATCATGATTTCATTTTTTTTCTCTCATTATATACAGTGTGCTGCAGGATCTGTTTTATGTGGTGCACACATACCACATAGATGTATTCTCTCATATCTAGGCCCAAATGTACCACTCACAGTTTATCAGAGTGAGCTGAGCTCATGGCATAGATCTACGGTTTGGACCCTGAACGTAAAGCCGTAGATCTACGGGACGGACCCTGAAAGGGTTAAAGGATTTATGTATTTACAATACATTGTCTTTTGCATCATGAAGTGTTGGTTGCAATAACATACACTGAAAATTGAGTGAATTGGCTACATCAAAAGCTGTTCACATATATCAGTGTTATATATCAAGTTTTATGATAGAATTTTGTCATAATATGCAAACCTTATCCTTCATACAAATATCATAAAAATGTGATGAAAATGTGAATGTGTTCTTTTTTTAACACACCAGCCATCTCCCACTGAGGCAGGGTGACCAGAAAAAGAAGAAACTTTCACCATCATTCATTTAATCACTGTCTTCCCAGAGGCATACAGACATCACAGCTCAGCTGAACCTCTGAACTGCAACATCCCCATTCCTCCTTCATAGTGCAGTTACCATACTTCCCACATTCAGGACCTGAGTCTGGCTAACCAGTTTTCCTGAATCCCTTCATAACTGTTACTTTGCTTACACTCCATCAGCAAGTCAGATCATGAAAATCACTTCCATCTAGTATCTAACATACACAGGTTTGTTGAATGTCCAAGCCTCTAGCAGTCAAAACCTTCCTTACAACCTTCAACCCTTCCTTAGATGACACCTACCCCTCCTTTCCTCCATCTTAGAGTTATGTGCCCTCTTTGTCTTTGTATTTTGTTCTATTCTCTCTTCATGTTCAAACAACCCTTTCTCTGCTCTCTGAAAAGTACTTTTGGTAACTTTACAACGTCTAATCTCTTATCTTCTACATCTCCATTGCCTGAAGCTTTGTCCTCATTGCAACAATTAAAATGCATGCAAACACCCATATAACAGTGCTGGTACCACTATACTCTGGATAAGGTTCTTTGCCTTCCACAGATTCCTCAGTGCACCATGCACTTTAATCTCTTCATCATTTCTTTGGTTCACCTTATCTTCTTTTTTGGGTCACTCTACCTCTGTGGGAGATGGCTGGTGTGTTAAAAACAATATTAATTAAATTTTTCCAAAGTCCATGTAAATGGCATTCAGATAAATCTAGTATGTTATGAAAAGCATACTGATGGAATTTCCTCTCAACATTATTAGCTCATGTCAGTGAGAAGAAAGACTTTTGTTAGAGATTTGTGATAAGAAAGCAGAGCAACCTCCCAGTTGTATCTTCTTTAGTACCACCCCGTACTGATCTCTGCTGGCAGTACTTCAGAAATATAGAACAACAGGTTAATAGCATACAGTAGGACCCCACTTTATGGTGTTTCGATAATACAGACATTTTAAATTATGACCAAAGCTCGTTATACAGCCCCTCCCCCCCCTCCTCCACTTGACTTGCTGATATGGTCTCCATTTGCCGCTGTGTTTACATTTTTTGTGAGCTCTGCCTCTCTCCATTATGTCTGGAAACTTTCCAAATTTTCAAGTTTTTTAAAGTTATTGTGTATAGCCTCTCCTCACCTAGCGATGTACTCATTTACCATCTATGATATTTTCTTCAAAATTATACAGTGGACCCTCGGCTAACGAAGGCATCGTCTAACGATAAATTCGCCCAATGAAGCGTTTGAGTGTAAAAATTTTGGCCCGGCCAACGATTAAAAATTCGACCAACGTGATTCATCCCGAACCTGTCCGTCCAGTCTGAGCATCTCAGCTGCCCTGCCATCATTGTTTACAAGCCAGGGTGGCTGGTTCCATGCATACATTCGATACATTTTGTAATGTTCCAGTGTTTTTAGTGTTTGTAACTGCTAAATAAGCCACCATGGGCCCAAAGAAAGCTTCTAGTGCCAACCCTGTGGTAAAGAGGGTGAGAAATACTATCGTACCATGTCAACTGCTGCTGAACCACCACCAGCTGTTGCTGCACCACTGTCAGCTGTACTGCTCTAAGATGTGGAGAGACTGTTGTTGGTGTGGCTTAACGAGAAACAGTTATCGAGAAACGATTAACCCCAGAGGGTTAGCCACCCAGGATAACCCAAGAAAGTCAGTGTGTCATCGAGGACTGTCTAACTTATTTCCATTGGGGTCCTTAATCTTGTCCCCCAGGATGCGACCCACACCAGTTGACTAACACCCAGGTGAGCAGGAAAAAATGCCTGGAACTAGTGCTCATATTGGTGAATTTAAGGCCAGCAAAGGTTGGTTTGAGAGATTTAAGAATTGTAATGTCATACACAGTGTGATAAGGCATGGCGAAGCTGAAAAATTCTAACCCCAACAAGTGTTCAGTTGTGACAAAACAGGCGTGTTCTGGAAGAAAATGCCAAACAGGACCTTCATTACTCAGGAGGAAAAGGCACTCCCAGGACACAAGCCTATGAAAGACAGGCTGTCTGGAACAGATTAATTGGATTTCCATTATTTCTTAAGGGGAAAATTAATTCGGCTAACGATAATTTTGTCTTAACAATGAGCTCTCTGGAACGGATTAATATCGTTAGCCGAGGGTCCACTCTATAAGAAACCCGTTACATAGCACATAAACATGCTATGCTTAACCTTTTCAGGTTTTCCAACGTACTAGTACGGCTTACTCACCAGGGTTATTGACGTACTAGTACAAGTAAATTCTAGTGCCTTCAAATCTACTGAGAGAAAGCTGGTAGGCCTATGAAAGAATGGGTCTATGTGGTCAGTGTGCGCAGCATAAAAAAAAATCCTGCAGCACACAGTGCGTAATGAGAAAAAAAACTTTGACCATGTTTTTGGTTTAAAACAGCGACTTTGCACTGTATTTTCGTATGCTATTTATGGGTGTTCTAGTTTCCCTGGTCTCATTTTATAGAATGGAAGACATATTACAGAAATTGAGATGATTTTGATTGGTTTCGCAATGAAAAGTACCTTGAAATTGAGCTCAAAGTAGCAGAAATGTTCAGTTTTTGCCAAAGTTCAAAAGAAACAAATCATGCCACGCGTCCAATACATGTCAGCTGGTGAGTCTGATATTCTTTCACAGGTGCACTGATATTATTTATACCATTTCTACACTAATGCAGTAGTCTGCATAACAGTAAATCTCCTATTTTTTGTGAGAATAAAAATTCAAAGTGGAAAGCAAAAGAAATGTAAGAGGGGCCTGGGGATGTGACTAATGAACAGAGGAAATGTTGTTTTAGTGCCAGGAATGTCTGTCTTGTTTATTCTGGACCCTATTTAGAAATTGGCATCTTTGAAATTTGTGTGAAATTGGCAAAATTGCTAATTTCTTACCACTTTATTGGATAGTTGAAATCGGTAAATGGGTGGTTTCTTGTACTCATTCGATAGACAAAATGGAGTTCTAGCGAAATAGTTATGATTTTTGTCAACTAGTACACTGGAATTGGCCGAAAAGAGGGCTCCAAATGGGCGAAATCACCGATGAGTAAACATCATTGAGACCGCTAACTTCGCGAGAGCATAATTCCGTAAGTTTTCCATCAAATTTCATACTTTTTGGTGTTATTATGATCGGGAAAAGATTCTCTATCCTTTCATGAGATTTTTTTTTTTTTTTTTTTTTCAAAAAATTTTCGACCTTGAGAACAAGTTTAGGAGAGGGCCTCTCGACCCTGAAAGGGTTAAGGTAAGTAATGAGTGTACTGTATATGCATTTTATCGCTCTAGGGTGCTTTAAATGCCTAGTATATAATGCGTGGGTGGGGTGGCCAGATGGGGCTACGATACTTACCACACCATACCCCCGGCCGGGATTGAACCCGCGGTCATAGAGTTCGTCACGGCCACGCTAGCTGGAGATACGTCTGTAAAAACCTGCATTTGTGGTCACAGAGGTGCCTGTGCTAACTTTCCTATGGTGTAGAAATATACCTAGTTGGATGAATCTTATTGTGGCTAGCTGGTCTAGTGGCTAGCGCGACGGGCTGGAGTTTTGAGACTCTATGACCGCGGGTTCAATCCCGGCCGGGGGTATGGTTTATTTGCAATCGTGTCATTACGATTTCTTAAGTCATGTTTACGGCAGTGAAGGGACTTGAGCTAGAGTTCGTCACGGCCACGCTAGCTGGAGATTCGTCTGTAAAAACCTGCATTTGTGGTCACAGAGGTGCCTGTGCTAACTTTCCTATGGTGTAGAAATATACCTAGTTGGATGAATCTTATTGTGGCTAGCTGGTCTAGTGGCTAGCGCGACGGGCTGGAGTTTTGAGACTCTATGACCGCGGGTTCAATCCCGGCCGGGGGTATGGTTTATTTGCAATCGTGTCATTACGATTTCTTAAGTCATGTTTACGGCAGTGAAGGGACTTGAGCTAGAGTTCGTCACGGCCACGCTAGCTGGAGATTCGTCTGTAAAAACCTGCATTTGTGGTCACAGAGGTGCCTGTGCTAACTTTCCTATGGTGTAGAAATATACCTAGTTGGATGAATCTTATTGTGGCTAGCTGGTCTAGTGGCTAGCGCGACGGGCTGGAGTTTTGAGACTCTATGACCGCGGGTTCAATCCCGGCCGGGGGTATGGTTTATTTGCAATCGTGTCATTACGATTTCTTAAGTCATGTTTACGGCAGTGAAGGGACTTGAGCTAGAGTTCGTCACGGCCACGCTAGCTGGAGATTCGTCTGTAAAAACCTGCATTTGTGGTCACAGAGGTGCCTGTGCTAACTTTCCTATGGTGTAGAAATATACCTAGTTGGATGAATCTTATTGTGGCTAGCTGGTCTAGTGGCTAGTGCGACGGGCTGGAGTTTTGAGACTCTATGACCGCGGGTTCAATCCCGGCCGGGGGTATGGTTTATTTGCAATCGTGTCATTACGATTTCTTAAGTCATACTTACCACACTTCGATACCTACCTACCCTACTATTCACCTTGCACCCTATATTAAGACTAAGACTAAAATTAATTTGTTGTAAGTAAGGAGTGTACACTAAATGCATTTTATCTCTCTAGGGCCCTTTAAATATTGAATTATATTACGTGTGGGTGGGGTTGGGTAGTTTGGCCTGGCTGGCTGCCATACCTGCCACACCTAACTTCTTACAATAAACACTACTCACTTCTCACCCTAAATAAGACTACAAATAATTTGAAGTAAGTAATGAGTGTACTGTGTGTGTATTTTACTTTTTATTATTTTTTAATGCCTTGTGTTATTGCTAACTTAATATATGTTAATGTAAACTTGTTATCTGACATTTATAAGTGGAAAAAAATGGCGTTCTGCTTTCCGGCAATGTCTGCTTTCCACCAGTAGCCTGGGGCCCTACTGGGGCAGTAGTGGGGCCCTACTGTATATGTGAGTGTAAACTTGTTATCTGGCATTTATATGCATTTCTTCTTCTTTCAAAAACACACTTTTTGGGTCACTGCAGTGACCCAAAAAGAAAAATGAAAGTTTCTCATTTTAACTTTAGTAACATATATGTACAGGAGAAGGGATTACTAGCCCCTATATATGCATTTACAAGTGGGAAAAAAAATGGTGTTCTACTTTATGGTGCTGTCCACTTTCCAGCAGTAGCCTGGAACCTAACCTGCCATATAAGCGGGGCACTACTGTATTCACAAATATGGATTCATTAACATTCTTTTGCTTTTACATTTTCCCATCATTGTGAGGGTTTGGAAAAGAATTATCAGAGCTTGCTTTTCAGTGGTTAAATGATAACATAAGAAAACAGTTAGTGATAAAGACCAGTTAAATACTTTTCTGTGTAATTACTATTTTATTATAATATTTATTAATGTTATTAATATTCATACTTCAACTTCAATTTTTTCACAACATGCCCCTACATACATTGTCTGTATTAAATATGCTCCCTGTGACAGCATACAAGGAGATCATATATTGAAAGAGAATGTAGAAGAATGTACAGAAGAAGGAAAGGGTTACTGAATTGCTTAAAAACTAGTATATGTCATAATAAAGAAAAAAAAATCTACAGAGGGCGATTACTGACACAGAGCAGAACCTAAAACATATGGACCAGATGGAAGAAGCACAAAAGGAACAAAAAGCTCTTAAGGAAATTGCAAATAATCCTAAATAATTTTTGTATCTAACTTCTACATTAAGTCAAAAGATCAAACATATTTTTGACCTAGAGAAATAAAAATTACGTCATTGGAATTCTGCTGATCCCACATATGTTTAGTTTAATAGGTACATGTGCTTTCTTAGCACAAATCTCTAACAAAAGTCTTTCTTCTCACTGACGTGAGCTAATATTTTTGAGAGGAAATTCCATCAGAATGCTTTCATAACATATAAGATTTCAAGTCATAAACTCTTGATTTATAGATCAGACTGAGCCAAGATTTGCAGTGAGTTCAGAGCATTGGATAACCTTGAATACAAATGAAATTTGTAAAGATTTGGTGATGGTAGGATCTTAGACACTATAACGTAGATCTATTTGTCGGACAGGTAAGGGGTTAAAATGTATTCAAGTACGTTAAAGTCAAAAAGGTGATGAACATATTCTTTAACCCGTAAACGGTCCAAACGTATATATACGTTCACTACCCCAGTGCCCTGAATATTTTGAAAAATAAAAATAAAATTTTTTTTAATGAAAATAAAGAGCACATTTTTCTATGTGTTATAGGATAAACAAAAAATTAGGGTCAGTTCTTACAGAGATATAAGGCCAAGAAGCTGCCACTGGATGCTCACGGGACAGCAACATCGATCCTGCTGCTTGCAGAAGTGTTGCCGATATACCTTTTTTTCTATTTTTCATATTATTTTATATATTTTTTATGTTCTGATAATTACAGTTTATAGTAGTACTTGTCACTTCATAACTAATCTTTGTTCTGACACTAGTATTAGGTACTGAAATTGTACTCAAATTGTCACAAACACACTGACAAGTGGACATTTACACCTGCCTTGGCAATTTACTATTGTCTTGGAATATATACAAAATATTTATAGGTCCCAGCAGTGTTTTGGAGAAGAGGAAGAAGAAGAAGAAGAAAAAAAGAAGAAAAGAAAAAAAGAAGAAAAGAAAAAGAAAAGAAGAAGAGAAGAAGAAGAAGAGTAATAATAATAATTAATAATTTTAATAATTTCCCTTGAAGCATGAAAAACAAGCCTCAGTCCACCCCTGACAGTGACGTGATAAGATGAGATAGTGTTAGATAAGAGCTGACATTTGATGAGCATATGCAGGGTGCGGTGATAAGACTTGATAAGATAAGGTTAGAGGTGACATTTGATGAGCATTGGCCTTCGCTTTGTTTTCGCTGGTACACAAACATGTCTGTGTCTATTTGTCTGTCTGTCAAGCTCCCTGTCTATGTCTATCTGTCTAGCTCTCTGTCTCAGAGAGAGCCACAAGACTGCGTTATCATGTTTACTCATATTTTCAAGCAGAGTATACCACTTTGTCTGGATATTTGGGTTATCCTAGGTAATTTTCACTATGTATACTTGTATTTATGTGTACCTGTGAGACTGACAGATAGAAAGAGATAGACAGGAATAGAGACAGAGATAGACATAGACACAGACAAACAAACAGAGCCAGGCCGCCAGCAGCTGCCCAGCCAGCTGGCCAGCCAGCCAGCCAGCCAGCCAGCCAATCAGCCAGCCAGCCAGCCAGCCAGCCAGCCAGCCAGCCAGCCAGACAGCCTGCTGAACAAGTATTACATTCCAGAATTGTTTCTCTTTGCTTAGGGCGTAGGTTATAAGACATTCTGAAAGGGTGTTGCACAAATGTTGAACATGGGTTATTATCAAGGTTTTTTTATATTTCCTCGACCACTTATGGCCACATCCACCTCAAAGCCACTAAACTCAGGGTCAACATCACTTTCCTCTTAAAATGGGGGAGTTAATACTACATGAAATCAGTGAATCCCAGGTGTTTGCCATGCTGTTTACTCTAGCTAGCGCTCATTTTAACTGGTGCTCCCACAAGGTACTAAGTGGTCCCAGATTTTTTAATACAGTGCACACTGAGTGTTATGACCCATTCTATGCTGACAAGGCTGATCTCAGGCCAGTCATGCCATATTTGAAGGCAGGAAAAATAAAATGTTTATATGTGTTTGGGGAACTTGCGGTAAGAACATATACATTTGGACCATTTACTAGTCAAATACTGAATTATTTGTATAATTAATATTCAGTACAGTACTATGATATTTGATTCACATTGTAAACTTAATTTGCAGTACTCTCGTAGGTATATTTATACCTACTGCATATGTTATAATGTTTCAAAGTTTTTGCAGTGAGTGTATAAAGTTGATGTCACTTACGTTAAGGTTTTCTTTCTTGTAGGGAAGGCCCTGTTACACCAACTGGAGCTAAACCTTCGACAAGTGGGATGCAACGTCCAGTATTTAAAAAGCAGCGTAGTAAATCTGAAAATAAGATTGTAAGTCCAGTTATTCCTCAGCCAGGAGGAGAACGTAAAAGACACCCCAGCCATTCCAGACATTATGCTGAGAGGCCACACCTTAGTCAACAGAACCTGCAGCCCCCCAAAAAGTATAATCCTAAGAATGAATTATTTCAGTATGGAAATTACAACAAATACTATGGCTATAGAAATCCCGATCAGACACCAGATGTACGTCTTGAATGTCTGAGGCGGGAATGGTTTGAGGGAAAGGAAATATTGGACATAGGCTGTAACATAGGCCATATTACACTGACAGTGGCCAGAGACTATAATCCTAAGAGAGTTGTTGGTATTGATATTGATAAGAAACTTGTTAGTATTGCGGAGAAAAATATCAAGCACTACCTTCGTAAAGGAGATACAGAAGAAGCAAACTTCCCTAAATCGATGCGGCTTCTTTATGGAACACTGAAGCCTCCTGTTAGAGCTGATGGAACTCGAACTTTTCCTTACAATGTAAAGTTTGTTCATGTAAGTGAAATAATTTTTGTTTGTTTTGGTAACCCACTGAAATTTTGATTTATGATCTTGTCTTTTATTAGTTTCTCAGAAAAGTATATTAATCAAATATCTTTTCATGTTTGACAGGTATGAGCACTCATGTGTTCAGCAGGCAAAGAATGATTAAAAATATAATACTGCAATTGTAAAGATTGAGACTTGTGGACATAGACTCAAATTTCAAACACATGTACAACAAATTTCCAAGACCGTAGGCATACTATCGAAGATACGGTACTATGTTCCACAGTCAGCCCTCCTGGCCCTATATCACTCACTTATTTACCCCTATCTCACCTATGGAATTTGTGCATGGGGCTCAACAACAATAAAGGCTGTATAGTCCTTGTGGCTTAGCACTTCTTTTTGATTATAATAATAATAATCAACAACAATAAACCATCTCAGACCACTAATCACCCAACAAAAGGCTCCAGTCAGAATGATAACAAATTCCCACTACAGGCAGCACACTCCACCTATATTCAAAACTCTAAACCTACTCACCATACAAAACATCCATACTTACTATTGTACCTACTACATACATAGAACACTTAACTCGTATATAAACCCTCCCCTCAAACGTCTCCTTACCAACCTCAACAGAACACATGACCATAACACAAGGCACACATCACTCTTTGATGTTCCTCGTGTCCATCTCACACTATGCAAAAACTCAATGCACATAAAAGGCCCAAAAATCTGGAATTCATTACCTGTGAATATAAAAGAAACACTGTCTGTTTATAAATTCAAGTTTCTTCTTAAAAATCACTTACTCACCCTCAACTAAATAAATACTGAATAAATGTATCTTATAAATATTTAACCTGTGACCCAATCAAACTTTGTTATTTTTAATTACATTACTTAGCAGAATACTCCATTCTACTGAATGCACAGCAGCATAGTAAATGACCATATGACCTGTCTTTGAAATACTCATTTGTGCTTAATTGTTATTTGTTTACAGTAATGTTTACCACTGAATATATCATTACTTAGTTAATCTTCAGTTAATTTTAAGCCTACCCATAATGCTCTGCGTACAAGGGGCTTTGGCATGTTACACTTAACCACTGTATTTTTTTGTACTTCCATGTATCATGTTCAAATTAATAAATAAATAAGTAAATAGTGTGGTGGTAGTAAGGCCATGGTGTGGTGGTAGTGTGGGCAAGGTGTGGTGGTAGTGTGAACATGGTGTGGTGATGATAGTGTGGTGGTAGTGTGGGCAAGGTGTGGTGGTAGTGTGAACATGGTGTGGTGGTGGTAGTGTGGACATGGTGTGGCAGTGGTAGTGTGGGCATGGTGTGGTGGTGGTGGTAGTGTGGACATGGTGTGGCACTGGTAGTGTGGGCATGGTGTGGTGGTGGTAGTGTGGACATGGTGTGGTGGTGGTAGTGTGGGCATGGTGTGGTGGTGGTGGTAGTGTGGACATGGTGTGGCACTGGTAGTGTGGGCATGGTGTGGTGGTGGTAGTGTGGACATGGTGTGGTGGTAGTGTGGGCATGGTGTGGTGGTAGTGTGGACATGGTGTGGTGGTAGTGTGAACATGGTGTAGTGGTGGTAGTGTGGACATGGTGTGGTGGTAGTGTGGACATGGTGTGGTAGTGTAGACATGGTGGGGTGGTGGTAGTGTGGACATGGTGTGGTGGTGGTAGTGTGGGCATGGTGTGGTGGTGGTAGTGTGGGCATGGTGTGGTGGTGGTAGTGTGGGCATGGTGTGGTGGTGGTAGTGTGGGCATGGTGTGGTGGTGGTAGTGTGGGCATGGTGTGGTGGTGGTAGTGTGGGCATGGTGTGGTGGTGGTAGTGTGGGCATGGTGTGGTGGTGGTAGTGTAGACATGGTGGGGTGGTGGTAGTGTGGGCATGGTGTGGTGGTGGTAGTGTGGGCATGGTGTGGTGGTGGTAGTGTGGGCATGGTGTGGTGGTGGTAGTGTGGGCATGGTGTGGTGGTGGTAGTGTGGGCATGGTGTTTTGGTAGTGTGAACATGGTGTTGTGGTAGTGTGGACATGGTGTGGTGATGGTAGTGTGGACATGGTGTGGTGGTAGTGTGAACATGGTGTAGTGGTGGTAGTGTGGACATGGTGTTGTGGTAGTGTGGACATAGTGTGGTGATGATAGTGTGGTGGTAGTGTGGGCAAGTTGTGGTGGTAGTGTGAACATGGTGTGGTGATGATAGTGTGGTGGTAGTGTGGGCATGGTGTGGTGGTGGTAGTGCAGGTATGGAGTGGTGGTAGTGTGGACATGGTGTTTTGGTAGTGTGAACATGGTGTGGTGGTGGTAGTGTGGGCATGGTGTGGTGGTGGTGGTAGTGTGGGCATGGTGTGGTGGTGGTAGTGTGGGCATGGTGTGGTGATGGTAGTGTGGGCATGGTGTGGTGATGGTAGTGTGGGCATGGTGTGGTGATGGTAGTGTGGACATGGTGTGGTGGTGGTAGTGTGGGCATGGTGTGGTGGTGGTAGTGTGGACATGGTGTGGTGGTACTGTGAACATCTTCCACCAAGTTAGGATGACCAGAAAAAAGAGGACACACACACTTGCTTCATTCATTCAATCACTGTTTCGCCTGAAGTGTGCTTCATCGTAGTTCGGATGACCCAGCGAACTCTAACATCCACACCACTAGTGATAGTATAAAATTTCAGATTGTGTTTACAGGAATGTAGTGTTAAAAAACAGGATGTTACCTTTAACATGAGATTGCTTTGGGAATCCTGTACAAATTTATTGAAGGTTACATTCCTAGGAATCGGTGAATTTTTTTTTTGCCTAAATTTTTGTTAATATCCATAGCATAGCAGTAACTTGTTTGCTTCTTGCCCACAGGGTTGACTTTTTGAAGTTCTCACACTTTAACATTCTTAATTGTTTGGGGTCTGGAATGGATTAATCCAATTTACATTATTTCTTATGACAAAAATTGATTCAATATTTGTGCAACTCTATTTGAACAGTCTACTGGAACAGATTAAGTTTGAACATTGAGATAGCACTGTACAGATGCTTCTTGCTTTATGATGGTTTGACTTAAGATATTTTGACTTTATGATGGTGTGATAGCAATGCTGTACAATACTGTTCATTTATTGATAGGATAAACTTGTATTCATTTATTTACTTTTCAATACTGATATTTAGTTACAATATTTATTTGTTTATTTACGTATTCAGTGATTGTAGTTATTTATTTATATATCATGTAATATTCATATTCAACTTAGGATATTTTCAACTTACAATGGGTTTGTTGTAACGTAACCCCATCATAAGTTGAGGAGCACCTGTATACTCTTAAGTATGTAATAATCTTGTGATATTTGTAGGAATTTAATTGATTTCAGGCCAATTATGTGTTGGAGTCTGACGAGTTATTAGAGACAGTGCGGCCAGAGTTTGACACAATCTTGTGTCTGAGCATTACAAAATGGGTTCATCTTAACTGGGGAGACTCTGGTCTCAAGAGATTCTTCTGGCGCATTTTTCACAACCTGAAACCTGGTGGTAGATTTGTTCTTGAACCTCAAGGCTGGCCATCATACAATAAGCGAAGGAAACTCACGGTAATGTTTCAGTGGCTTCTGTGTCTGTATGATGTTACCTGTGTTTTAGTTAAAGAGTAGAGCTATGCAGTACTCTTTGTGTATTTAGTTTGTTGTAGAATAGATATTTTAAGTTTTGAGTGGCTGCAGCACACCCTGCTTACTCTTGGATCCCATTCTAGCTGTACACATGATGCCTGAAAAGACAGTAGCCATTTCCCACCCTTTCATGGTGGGAAATGGCTACTGTTACAATAATCTCAACATACGTACTATCATTCACTTATTTCATAACCTATCTATAAACATACATGTACTAAACAACCATGATGACATAGGTCTTCCTGTCAAAAGCTTACTTTTACTGGGAGACACTCCCATTATCTTTTTCATTCAAAAAACTGCAGCTTCTCACTACCAGCTACCCAAACCTGCAGCATTGCTGCCCTTTTCACCCTTTCAGATGCATTTTCCAAATCAGTAATTGCAATGAATAGCTACTTTTATCTTGCTTACTTATAAACACTAATGTAAACACTTTATGTACACTTTCTTTTATTAAATCCTCCTTGTTCCTCTGTAGTCTGCTTTCTGTCTCTCCTGGGTCTGCACCTTGACAGCAACCTGAAATTCAGTACCCATATCCAACACACAACAAAAAAGTATCTAAAGCAGTTGGTATCTTCTCGAAGATACATTACTATGTACCACAAACAGCTCTACTTTCACTATACTATTCACTGATCTACCCCTACCTCACCTATGCTATTTGTGCTTGGGGTTCCACAACGACAAATCACCTAAAGTCAATAATAACCTAGCAAAAAGCTGCAGTGTGAATGATCACACAATCCACTGCTAGACAACCCCCCCTCCCTCCTTCAAAGACCTAAATCTACTCACTATACAAAACATTTACTCATACTACTATGCAACCAACATTTGCAGAACAATCAATTCTAATATAAATCTCAACTTTCTTGACAGTTGCAATTGGACCCATAGATGTAACACTAGGCACAGAAATTTCTGTGACATTTCCCATGTCAGGCTAAATCTTTTCAAAAATTCAGTGTACATATAAGGGCCCAAAATCTGGAACTCTACCAGAAATCTCCAGAACCACTGACTCAGCTACCATTTTAAAACTACAGTTAAGAAACACTATCTCCTTAACATATCCCAGCCCATCATAAATACATACGTAAAAGCTATACATGCATTTGCTCAGTATCATGAACAAAGGTAAAACATTATAATCAATTTATACTTACTCTCAATATCTATAATCCTTTCATAAGTTGATCATTTACTCACTCCCATCCTGTTCCTCATTCTCATACCTGACATAGAGATGTAAGCCACAGCACTCTGTCCTCCTTTGTGGATGACACCCAAATTTGCATGACAGTGTCATCCATCAAAGACACTTCAAGTCTCCAAACGGATATCAGTCAAATCTTTAAATGGGCCACAGAAAACAATATGAAGCTCAATGAAGACAAATTTCAAGTTACTTCGCTATGGAAAGCTTGAGGAAATTAAAACTGTACCTGAGTGTAAAACAAATTCCAACCATGCAATAGTGATAATGACAGAGAATCTCACTTTCAAAGATTACAACAATGCATCTATCACATCTGCTAGGAAAATGATGGGATGGATAATGAGAAACTTTCAAAACTAGGGATGCCAAGCCCATGATGACTCTCTTTAAATTGCTTGTTCTCTCAAGGCTGGAATACTGCTGTACACTAACAGCCCCTTTCAAGGCACGCAAAATTGCAGACCTGGAGAATATAGAGAGAACTTTTCTGGCACTTATAAGGACAATAAAGCACCTAAATTACTGGGAATGGTTGAAGTCCCTTGATTTGTACTCTGCATTCCTGAGAGTCCCAAATTTGCCCACAAAAATCACTCCCTATAAAAGCAAAAGACTTTGGAGGAGATACAACATCCCCCCAATAAAGAGCAGTATGCTAAGAGACAACACAATAAGTGTCAGGGGCCCAAGACTGTTCAACTGCCTCCCAGGCTACATAAGGGGGATTACCAATAAACCCATGGCTGTCTTCAAGAAGGTGCTGGTCAGGTACTGACCAAAAGTCAGTACCTGACCAGCTGGGCTGTAGCTTGTACGTCAGTTTGCATGTGGCCAGCAGTAACAGCCTGGTTGATCAAGTCCTGATCCACCACAAGGCCTGGGGAAGGCAATGCTGCAGGGGCATTGATGTCTGAAACACTCTCCAGGTATACTCAAGGTACAGTATTACCTGATTTCAGCACCTCTGTCTTAATTACATCCATCTCTACTATTTTAACCGCTGTTTTACCTGCCGTCTACCCCACACTCATCCTCTGCATGATCTCTGGTTCCTGCTTTGTGCTAACAAATCTTCTCTACCCATTCATGAAATTCTTTATTTCCTTCATCATCTGTGTTAAGGACTCTGCAAAATATTTTCTCCAAACACTGGGTGGTGACAGAGTTTGAGCATTTATAGTATGTACTTGAATAACAACCCATTTTTTGACCTAAACAGTAAGGAGATTTTTTCCTAATGGCTGTGACTTATTGCCTATGACTTGGAACAAGTTATGTACATGGGATCTATGGCTAATGAGCTTATAATTGTCTTAATTACGTTGTGATTGTGATAGCTATAATGTCACACCAGTTGCCAACCCTCCAGTCTACTATATGACAGTAGGGCCCCACCTTAGGGCGTTTTGCCTTACGGCATTCCTCTAATACGGCAATTTCAAATTGTGACTATAACTCGCTGTACGGCTCCCCGTCTTTCTAATACAGTGCGCCTCACCTGGTTTGTTTACATTCTCTGTGAGCACATCTCTCTACTGTGTCTGGAAACTTTCCAAAATTTCAAGTGGCTTAAAGCTATTGCATATTTTATATGTACTCTGATAATTATGTATTTATGTGTACCTGTACCTAAATATACTTTCACACTGTGCTGGCATGCAGGTACACATTAAAATCACTAAGAGTCTCTCTACTCTTGACGCCACATTAATAATAATGATCTCACATTAACCCCTTGACTGTCGCAACCCCCAATCCTGAGGTGTCTCCTGGTGTCGCAAAATTTAAAAAAAAAAAAAAAAAATTTTTTCTTATGAAATGATAGAGAATCTTTTCCCGATTGTAATGACACCAAAAAAACGAAATTTGATGGAAAACTGATGGAATTACGGTCTCGTGAAGTTAGCTACCTCAGCGATATTTACAAATCGGCAATTTCGCCCACTTTGAGCCCTATTTTCGGCTAATTCCATTGTTCCAGTCGACCAAACTCATAGCTATTTCTTTAGAACTCCATTTTTTCTATCGATTGAGTACAAGAAACTGCCCATTTACCAATTTCAACTACCCAATAACGTGGTCAGAAATTTGCAATTTGGCCAATTTAACGAAAATTAAAAAATATGACAATTTCAAAATAAGGTCCAGAATGAACAATGCAGACATTCCTGGCTCTAAAATAACATTTTCTTTGTTCATCAGTCATGTCTCCAGGCCCCTCTGATATTACTCTTGCTTTCTATTTTGAATTTTTATTCAAACAAAAAATAGATTTACTATTATGCAGACTACTGCAATACTGTAATAATTGTATAAGTAACATCAACCCATTCATGACTGCATATTAGAATGGCTAGTTGGACATTTATTGGACAATGACATCATTTGTTTACTTTTGAACATGGGCAAAAATCAAACATTTTCCCTACTTTGAGCTCCATTTCCAGGTTTTTTATAGTAAAATCAATCAAAATCACCTCTATTTCTATAATATGTTTTCCATTCTATCAAATGAGACCAAGAAAACGAGAATATAACCATAAATACTATACAAAAATAGACCACAAAGTCGGCATTATAATTAAAAAAAACGGTCGGAGTTTTTTTTTTTCTAATTATGCACTGCGTGCTCCAGGATTTTTTTTATATGGTGCACACTGACCACAGACCCATTCTCTCACATGTGGGCCTACCAGCTTTCTCCTTCTTGACTTGAAGCCGCTAGAATTTATGAGTATATATACGTCAAACACGGTACCTCGTAAGACGTATATATACGGCCGCGACAGTCAAAGGGTTAAATGTTGTATACAGTGGGACCTCAGTTTTCATTTGCCCTGGTTTTCATCAAATTTGGTTTTCGACGACTTTTATCATCAAAATATTGTCCCAGTTTTCATTCATCACCTCGGTTTTCGTCGGAGGAGTAGCACTGCAGTAGGCCTATTGGCCCATACTTGGCAGGTTCTTGACAAATCCAATCCGTTAACAGAATAAACGCTACCCAAGCAATAAGCTTTGATAATTCTATTTACTCACATGCAAGACCCACTCAAATCCATCTCCACTCGCTCATGTATTTATCCAACTTAATTTGAAACTGCCCAAGGTTTTAGCTTCAATAGGACCTTGGGTAGCTTTAAAAAGAGATTGGATAAATATATGAGTGGGAGGGGCTGGGTATAATTGGTGTCGTGGGTACATAACATAAGAAAGGAGGAACACTGCAGTAGGCCTGTTGGCTCATACTTGGCAGGTCCTTCACAAATCCAACCCACTAACAGACTAAATGGTATCCAAGCAATAAGCTTTGACAATTCTATTTACATAAGAATGGAGGAACACTACAGAAGGCCTACTGGTCCTTTGCACTCACGTGCAAATCCCACTCAAATCCATCCCTTCTCACTCGTGTATTTATCTGATCTAAATTTGAAACTACCCAAAGTGTTAGCTTCGATAACCCTACTAAGCAGACCGTTCCACTCATCAACTACCCTATTACCAAACCAGAACTTTCCTCTATCCTTTCTAAATCTAAACTGAACTATAGTTATTCTGTATAAAATGTATTTTTTATTAATACTTTTGGGTGTCTGGAACAGATTAATTGGATTTACATTATTTCTCATGGGAAAAATTGCTCCAGTTTTCGTCAAATTCGGTTTTCGTCAGACTTTCTGGAACCATTTAAAGACGAAATCCGAGGTTCCATTGTATTACGTTAATACAGTGGTACCTCGAGTTATGAATATAATTCATTCCAGATGGCTGTTCGAGTGCCAATACCAAGCAAATTTGTTCCCATAAGGAATAATGTAAGTTAAATTAGTCCGTTTCAGACCCCTAAAAATACACTTACAAAAGCACTTAAAAATTACACTTACATAATTGTTCGAGTTGGAAGCTGTTTGAAACCCAAGGTACCACTGTACTCAGTGGTGACCTGTACTTAGCTCAGTGGTGACCTGTACCTGTACTTAGCTCAGTGAGGACGTATCTAGTGTACTCTCTGTGGATTGAACCAAGATGCCCTCCATTGAGCAACTTCACCAGCAGCTTAAGGAGGAATTAAGGGTAGCGAAGCTAGAGATACAGTGCTTAACGGAGGAAAACAAGAGGATTTGTAGTAGTCGTCCTGTTGTGAGTCCTCAGGTCAAGAAAGGAACCTGGGCAGTGGCCGGGCAGCATGGAACGAAGTTGAAGATTAGGAAGACGAATGGAGAGGTAGAAACGATGAAGAAAGAGACTGCTGTGGAAACTGTTGTGGAAACATCGAATGCATTCTCTATGCTACCCGATGAGTGTGAGTCGACTACTGGGAACGTCATGACAAACGACACCAAGGAAGGTAAAAACGTTGTTGGGGATAGCCAGGTTAGGTACATGGATAGGGCCTTCTGCTTGAAGGATAGGAGTAGGAGACAAAGGGTTTGCTTTCCTGGGGCTGGGATGGAGGATACTGTTAGCCAACTTGACAACATCATGAATGGTAATGGGATCAATCTGATTATTTGCCTCAGTGCTGGAGGCAAGCATAGAAGTGAGGATTTAGTTATTAGGTACAGGACAGCAATAGACATAATTAGAAAGAAGGGGCAGTGCCCTGTTATATGTGGCATTTTGCCTAGAAGGGGTGTTGGAAATGAATGGTTGTCCAGAGCAATTGGTATTAATTGTTGGCTGGACAAACACTGTAAGGATAATGCAGTACCATTCATTGACAACTGGGACCACTTCTTTGGCCAAAATGACATGTATGCCAGGGATGGGATTTCTTGCTAGCTCAGTTGAGGGTGTTGTTAGGACTTTAAACTAGGATTAGTTAGAGGTATGGGTTTAGAATTGAAAAATACTGAGTATGGATACATTGACTTATGCTCTGATATTAAGAATCTTAACCCTTTGACTGTTTCAGGCCCCTCTCTGAAACTCATTCTATGTCGCCAAATATTCGAAAAAAAAAAATTATTTTTTCTTATGAAAATGTTAGGAATATTTTTACTAGTGTTTTAAGCCTAAAAAAAAATTTTTGCCATCAGTACTTACCGAGATATAGAGCCGCAAAGTTTGCAGAAATTGACGTGCGTACGGCAACAGCGGCAACTGCCGCCCACCCGGTATTCTTTTATTTACTCTAATTCAAAGGTTTCTTGCATTTTTCAATATTTTTCTTTTCCAGGTAACTTATGTGGCCTGTGAGACCAATGTAAGGTGCATTGTTCAAATATACACTCATTATTTACAACACAATAACAGAACAAACTTTATCACTATTAGTTTGTGTATACACTTTGTTTACACAAACAAACAATACAAAACAATGTTTATTACTATTGTTCCATAATATATATACATATGTACAGTCACTAACCACATTCCTAGAACTGCTGCAGCTTGTGGAACTCTTTGAAACATGGGTATATGCAGAGGGGCACTTCACACTCCTCACACATAAAACGAGTGTCTCTGCGTGTTTGTGGGCGTTTTGTGGTATGCATACATACATAACACCTCTTCTGAGCATTTTTCTTGGCAGTAGTAGGAGGCAGTTGTATGGGGTAGTGATCACCAGGCCTCATACGAGATGATGTCTGTGGGCGCTGGTCTATTGCAGGAGTTGCTCCTTGGTACTTTGCAATTATTTGTCTGATTACTGACAGGCAAAATTCACCATATTTTGGTGTTTTGTTGGTCTTCAACTTGTATATGTTATAAGCATTTAGCATAGAGATATCAACAAGATGGAAAAAAAGTTTGATATACCACTTATAACTCTTGCGCACACAGTCTGCAAACCCAATCTGCATGTCACATTTGTCCACTAAGCGCATATTGAGGTTGTAGTCCATGACAGCTGCAGGCTTTAGAATGGGTTCATTGGTCTCTCTGTTATCCCTGCCACTGGGTACCATTTCGTTTGTGTGAACTGATGTCAACAATGTGACATCACGTTTGTCATGCCACCGAAATGCCATGATGTCATTGGCAGCAAAGGCTTGCACCTCACCTCTGCGAGTGCCAGCGTCGAACCTTGGCATATGTTTGCGATTACCACGCACTGTGCCACACACGTCTGTCAAGTTCACTCACAAGAAATCACTGAGTAAGGGGCTTGTGTACCAGTTATCAGTAAATAACATATGCCCCTTACCAAGATATGGTTCCATCATTGTTCGAACCACATCACCAGAGATACCCAATAACTTCATGGTATCTCTCAAAGTATTACTGCCAGTGTACACAATAATATCTAAAACAAGACCACTTCTGCAATCACACAGTACAAATAGCTTTATACCAAAGCGTTTCCTCTTGCTTGGTATATATTGCTTGAATGAGAGTCTTCCTTTGAATAAAATCAAGGACTCATCAATAACAAGCTTCCTGAAGGGATAAAAATACATGCAGCACTTTTGTTTCAGGTACACAAACACATTTCTGATCTTATATAACCTGTCGCTTCTGTCAGACCTGGTTTTGTCTGAAAAGTGTAACATACGTAACAGTATCAGGAAACGATTGACACCTATAATATCACTAAAACCTGGAGTTGAAATCAGGCGATCTGTTGTCCAGTATGTGGTGACAGTGTGCTTATACACATGTGGCATAAGCATTATTGTGGCAAAAAACAGGTACATCTCTGCCACAGTTGTCTCCTTCCACTTGTGTAGCCGTGATTTTGATGAGAGAATTGTATTTGCCATGGTGTAATCACAGTATGTATTTGTTTCCCTGACAATGATGTCCATCAGGGGTTCATCGAAAAATAACTCAAAGCAGTCCAGTTCACTGGCATTGTTCCCAAGTGGACAAGATGGCTTTATTCCACTTTGTGTTTCATCAAAGTCATGGGGACTGGGAACAAACTCGTCACCGTCCTGCCAATCCCAGATGCGGTCTGCTGGTGGGGTCTGGATATTGTACCGTGGTTGTGGCTGTGCAGGTTGTGGTGGTGCAGGTTGTGGCAGTGTGGGGTAGGGTGAGGCTGGTTGTTCTGCTGAGTCAGCCGCGTGGGTAGTAGCATGGCCCGGTGATGGTGCCACATGGGCCGTGCCACCCTCACTATCACCACCACTGCCTCCTCCCTCACTGTCACCATTCATACCCATCGTTACAATATCGTCATCCTCACTATCAGGTCGTGGTGTAGGGCCACGGGATGTGCTCCCAGAGTTTCTCCTTCCCCTTGGAACAACATATGAAACACTACCAGACCGCATACTATGTCGTACATACTGGCGCTTCACTGGGGAATATTCACTCTCACTGTCACTAGAACTGCTTTCAATGACCTTGAAATCACTATCACTATCACTGCTATCATCAGGGTGTTGTACACGACCAAATAGTTTCCTCTTTCGTCCTGGTACAGGCGAACGTGAACGTGAACAAGCCGGCACAGCACCAGAGGTCGAAGGTTGTGGGTCATCTGGGTTTTCGTCACTATTTACGTTATCCTGGGCACTTTTTTCGGTAACACTCACTTGAAAACCCTTGAATTCACTGTCACTGACATTTTCATCGCTGTTAGAGCTATCACTTGGGAACAAAAGACCTCCAATCCGCCGAGGAGTGAGGAACTTCTTACCGAGAGGCATGGTGAAAATGGACTGACAACATGGTGTTCCCACAATGCACCGCTGGGTCCCAGATTTTTTTCACAGGGTGCACACCGACCACTGAGACCCATTCTCTCCCATGTAGGCCTACCAGGCCTTTGGCGCTCGATTTGAAGCCACTAGAATTTGTGCGTATAAATACGTCAGAAACATTGGCTCGTAAGACGTATTTATACGTCTGAAACAGTCAAAGGGTTAATAGTAACTGTCGTGGAGTAACTCTGGGTAATGATAATTTCAGAAATTGTGTAAAAACAAAGGTGAATGGGAAAAATGTGCAGAAGAAAAAACATATGATGGTATTTTATGCTAACAGTCGAAATGCAAGAAATAAGATTAATGAACTACGTTTGGTAGCACGTGCTAGAAACTTTTATGTCATTGCATTAACTGCAACATGGTATGATTTAAAGAGTTGGGATATGATTGCTGAGTGTAATATTCAAAGGTTTAAGTTGTTCCATGTGTATAGATGTAATGGGAAGGGGGGAGGAGTTGCATTATATGTACGAGAAAATATAAATTGTTGCATAAAAACAGGTATAAAAATAGATGTACGTAGTAGTAACAGAATCTGTTTGGGTAGAGTTTGTAGAAGGCCAAGAAAAACTAATTCTCTGTGTAATATACCAACCTCCTGGCTTGAATCACAATAGAGGAAGACTTCTTTGGGACGAAATTGTTAGGGCTTCTAGACACAATAATGTAGTGATAGTAGGGGATTTTAACTTTAGTCAAATTGACTGGACTTCTTTGACTGGTAATCAGGTGTCCAGTGACTTTATGGAAGTGGTTCAGGACTGTTTTCTGAAGCAGTGTCTAACAGAGCCTACCAGGGGTAATAATTTCCTCGACCTAGTCTTGTCAAATACGGAAACACTCATAAATAATCTGGAGATCGCTGAAGAGCTTGGCGTATTAAGCATTAACCAGGAATACGAGAATAATGATAATATTGTAAAAGTCCCTGATTTTCGTTCTGCCAATTTTAATGGACTTAGGGAACACCTGTCTAATCTCGATTGGGGTAATCTAGCTAATGATTTCATCGACGATGCTCATGCTTACGATTACGAAGGGATCTGGGAAGATATACTAAGCAACACAGACCCAAACTTATGCCTAGAACAGATTAACTCGGTGGCACTCGATGTATGCACAAGGCTTATTCCTCTAAGAAAAAGGAGGAGTAGATGTAAAATAGAAAGAGACAGGCGCTCCCTTTACAGGCGACGGAAAAGAATAACAGAGCGGCTAAAAGAGGTCAATATATCTGAAATGCGCAGGGAGACACTGGTCAGAGAAATTGCAAGCATCGAACTTAAGCTAAAAGAATCCTTTAGGAGTCAGGAATCGCGGGAAGAACTAAAAGCTATAAATGAAATCGAAAGAAACCCAAAGTATTTCTTCTCCTATGCCAAATCAAAATCGAGAACAACGCCCAGTATTGGGCCCCTACTTAAACAAGATGGGTCCTACACAGATGACAGCAAGGAAATGAGTGAGCTACTCAAGTCCCAATATGACTCAGTTTTTAGCAAGCCGCTAACCAGACTGAGAGTCGAAGATCAAAATGAATTTTTTATGAGAGCGCCACAAAATTTGATTAACACAAGCCTATCCGATGTTATCCTGACGCCAAATGACTTCGAACAGGCGATAAATGACATGCCCATGCACTCTGCCCCAGGGCCAGACTCATGGAACTCTGTGTTCATCAAGAACTGCAAGAAGCCCCTATCACGAGCCTTTTCCATCCTATGGAGAGGGAGCATGGACACGGGGGTCGTCCCTCAGTTACTAAAAACAACAGACATAGCCCCACTCCACAAAGGGGGCAGTAAAGCAACAGCAAAGAACTACAGACCAATAGCACTAACATCCCATATCATAAAAATCTTTGAAAGGGTCCTAAGAAGCAAGATCACCACCCATCTAGAAACCCATCAGTTACACAACCCAGGGCAACATGGGTTTAGAACAGGTCGCTCCTGTCTGTCTCAACTACTGGATCACTACGACAAGGTCCTAAATGCACTAGAAGACAAAAAGAATGCAGATGTAATATATACAGACTTTGCAAAAGCCTTCGACAAGTGTGACCATGGCGTAATAGCGCACAAAATGCGCGCTAAAGGAATAACAGGAAAAGTCGGTCGATGGATCTATAATTTCCTCACTAACAGAACACAGAGAGTAGTCGTCAACAGAGTAAAGTCCGAGGCAGCTACGGTGAAAAGCTCTGTTCCACAAGGCACAGTACTAGCTCCCATCTTGTTCCTCATCCTCATATCCGACATAGACAAGGATGTCAGCCACAGCACCGTGTCTTCCTTTGCAGATGACACCCGAATCTGCATGACAGTGTCTTCCATTGCAGACACTGCAAGGCTCCAGGCGGACATCAACCAAATCTTTCAGTGGGCTGCAGAAAACAATATGAAGTTCAACGATGAGAAATTTCAATTACTCAGATATGGTAAACATGAGGAAATTAAATCTTCATCAGAGTACAAAACAAATTCTGGCCACAAAATAGAGCGAAACACCAACGTCAAAGACCTGGGAGTGATTATGTCGGAGGATCTCACCTTCAAGGACCATAACATTGTATCAATCGCATCTGCTAGAAAAATGACAGGATGGATAATGAGAACCTTCAAAACTAGGGAGGCCAAGCCCATGATGACACTCTTCAGGTCACTTGTTCTATCTAGGCTGGAATATTGCTGCACTCTAACAGCACCTTTCAAGGCAGGTGAAATTGCCGACCTAGAAAATGTACAGAGAACTTTCACGGCGCGCATAACGGAGATAAAACACCTCAATTACTGGGAGCGCTTGAGGTTTCTAAACCTGTATTCCCTGGAACGCAGGAGGGAGAGATACATGATTATATTTTTTTTTTTTTTTTTTTTTTTTTTATTATCACACCGGCCGATTCCCACCAAGGCAGGGTGGCCCGAAAAAGAAAAACTTTCACCATCATTCACTCCATCACTGTCTTGCCAGAAGGGTGCTTTACACTACAGTTTTTAAACTGCAACATTAACACCCCTCCTTCAGAGTGCAGGCACTGTACTTCCCATCTCCAGGACTCAAGTCCGGCCTGCCGGTTTCCCTGAATCCCTTCATAAATGTTACTTTGCTCACACTCCAACAGCACGTCAAGTATTAAAAACCATTTGTCTCCATTCACTCCTATCAAACACGCTCACGCATGCCTGCTGGAAGTCCAAGCCCCTCGCACACAAAACCTCCTTTACCCCCTCCCTCCAACCCTTCCTAGGCCGACCCCTACCCCGCCTTCCTTCCACTACAGACTGATACACTCTTGAAGTCATTCTGTTTTGCTCCATTCTCTCTACATGTCCGAACCACCTCAACAACCCTTCCTCAGCCCTCTGGACAACAGTTTTGGTAATCCCGCACCTCCTCCTAACTTCCAAACTACGAATTCTCTGCATTATATTCACACCACACATTGCCCTCAGACATGACATCTCCACTGCCTCCAGCCTTCTCCTCGCTGCAACATTCATCACCCACGCTTCACACCCATATAAGAGCGTTGGTAAAACTATACTCTCATACATTCCCCTCTTTGCCTCCAAGGACAAAGTTCTTTGTCTCCACAGACTCCTAAGTGCACCACTCACTCTTTTTCCCTCATCAATTCTATGATTCACCTCATCTTTCATAGACCCATCCGCTGACACGTCCACTCCCAAATATCTGAATACGTTCACCTCCTCCATACTCTCTCCCTCCAATCTGATATTCAATCTTTCATCACCTAATCTTTTTGTTATCCTCATAACCTTACTCTTTCCTGTATTCACCTTTAATTTTCTTCTTTTGCACACCCTACCAAATTCATCCACCAATCTCTGCAACTTCTCTTCAGAATCTCCCAAGAGCACAGTGTCATCAGCAAAGAGCAGCTGTGACAACTCCCACTTTGTGTGTGATTCTTTATCTTTTAACTCCACGCCTCTTGCCAAGACCCTCGCATTTACTTCTCTTACAACCCCATCTATAAATATATTAAACAACCACGGTGACATCACACATCCTTGTCTAAGGCCTACTTTTACTGGGAAAAAATTTCCCTCTTTCCTACATACTCTAACTTGAGCCTCACTATCCTCGTAAAAACTCTTCACTGCTTTCAGTAACCTACCTCCTACACCATACACTTGCAACATCTGCCACATTGCCCCCCTATCCACCCTGTCATACGCCTTTTCCAAATCCATAAATGCCACAAAGACCTCTTTAGCCTTATCTAAATGCTGTTCACTTATATGTTTCACCGTAAACACCTGGTCCACACACCCCCTACCTTTCCTAAAGCCTCCTTGTTCATCTGCTATCCTATTCTCCGTCTTACTCTTAATTCTTTCAATTATAACTCTACCATACACCTGGAAAATCCTAGAGGGACTAGTACCGAACTTGCACACGAAAATCACTCACTACGAAAGCAAAAGACTTGGCAGACAATGCACCATCCCCCCAATGAAAAGCAGGGGTGTCACTAGCACGTTAAGAGACCATACAATAAGTGTCAGGGGCCCGAGACTGTTCAACTGCCTCCCAGCACACATAAGGGGGATTACCAACAGACCCCTGGCAGTCTTCAAGCTGGCACTGGACAAGCACCTAAAGTCAGTTCCTGATCAGCCGGGCTGTGGCTCGTACGTTGGTTTGCGTGCAGCCAGCAGCAACAGCCTGGTTGATCAGGCGCCGATCCACCAGGAGGCCTGGTCACAGACCGGGCCGCGGGGGCGTTGACCCCCGAAACTCTCTCCAGGTAAACTCCAGGTAAACTGTACAACGTGCACAGAGTATATACATTCCCCAGAGACAAATTAGGTCTAATAATAACAATCCCAAATGGGTTAATAGGAGGCTAAAGCATCTATTAGGGGAGAAAAGGGGAATTTATAGGTGCATCAAAAAAGGAGAGGCTAAGCTTACTGACCAATGTGTTCAGCTTAAAAGAGTAGTAAAAAAGGGGATTAGAAAGGCTAAATGTTACTATGAAATTAGAGTTGCTAATGACTGAAAGACTAACCCAAAGGGGTTCTTTCAAGTTTATAGGACGAAGGTGAAGGAAAAAGTAGAACCTCTGAAAATTGGGAATGGAGAGCTGACGGACAATGAACTGGAAATGTGTTCCATATTTAACCCTTTCAGGGTCGGCAAGCCCTCTCCTAAACTTCAAAAAAAAAAAAAAAAATTATTTTTTTCTTATGAAATGAAAGAGAATCTTCTGATCATAATGATGCCAAAAGTATGCAATTTGATGGAAAACTTACGGAATTATGCTCTCATGAAGTTAGCGGTCTCGACGATGTTTACGCATCGGCGATTTCGCTTACTTTGAGCCCTATTTTTGGCCAATTCCAATGTACTAGTCGACAGTTATCATAACTATTTCGCTAGAACTTCATTTTTTCTATCGAATGACTACAAGAAACCACCCATTTACCGATTTCAACTATCCAATAAGGTGGTCAGAAATTGGCAATTTTACCAATTTCACACAAATTTCAAAAGATGCCAGTTTCCAAATAGGGTCCAGAATAAACAATACAGACATTCCTGGCACTAAAATAACATCTCCTCTGCTCATTAGTCACGTCCCCAGGCCTCTGTTACATTTCTTTTGCTTTCCACTTTGAATTTTTATTCTCACAAAAAAATAGAAGATTTACTGTTATGCAGACTACTGCACTAGTGTAGAAATGGTATAAATAATATCAGCGCACTTGTGAAAGAATATTAGACTCATCAGTTGACGTGTATTGGATGCATGGCTTGATTTATTTACTTCTGAACTTTGGCAAAAATTGAACACTTCTACTTTGAGCTCAATTTCAGGGTACTTTTCATTGTGAAACCAATCAAAATCATCTCAATTTGTGTAATATGTCATGCATTCTATAAAATGAGACCAGGAAAACTAGAATACAACTATAAATACCATAGGAAAATACAGTGCAAAGTCGCTGTTTTAAACCAAAAACACGGTCGGAGTTTTTTGTTCTCATGCACTGTGTCCTGCAGGATTTTTTTTATACTGTGCACACTGACCACATAGACCCATTCTTTCATATGTAGGCCAACCAGCTTTCTCTCACTAGATTTGAAGGTGCTAGAATTTGTGTGTACTAGTACGGCACCAAACCTGGCGTGCAAGCCGTACTAGTACGGCACCAACCCTGAAAGGGTTAATTACTATTTTTTGTCAGTTTTTACACAGGAAAATATAAATGAGATTCCAGAAATTAACAATTATTCAGTTCCTGATGAATTCAAATTAACTAATATTACTGTCACAAGGGACATGGTTATCAAACAGATAGACAAACTGAAGCAAAATAAGTCCCCAGGACCCAACGAGTTGTTTTCCAGGGTACTTAAAGAATGCAAAGTGGAAATTAGTCAGCCATTAACGAGTGTGTTTAATGTGTCCATCCTTACTGGTGTTGTGCCTGAGATGTGGAAGATGGCTAATGTGGTTCCTATATTCAAATCAGGGGATAAGTCCATTCCTTCAAATTACTGTCCAATAAGCCTGACATCTATAGTAGGCAAATTCATTCTTTCTTTCAACACACCAGCCGTATCCCACCGAGGTGGGGTGGCCCAAAAGGAGAAACGAAAGTTTCTCCTTGTACATTTAGTAATATATACAGGAGAAGGGGTTACTAGCCCCTTGCTCCCGGCATTTTAGTCGCCTCTTACAACACGCATGGCTTACGGAGGAAGAATTCTGTTCCACTTCCCCATGGAGATAAGAGGAAATAAACAAGAACAAGAACTAGAAAGAAAATAGCAGAAAACCCAGAGGGGTGTGCATATATATATGCTTGTACACATATGTGTAGTGTGACCTAAGTGTAAGTAGAAGTAGCAAGACATACCTGTAATCTTGCATATTTATGAGACAGTCAAAAGACACCAGCAATCCTACCATCATGTAAAACAATTGCAGGCTTTCGTTTTACACTCACTTGGCAGGACGGTAATACCTCCCTGGGTGGTTGCTGTCTACCAACCTACTACCTTTAAGTAGGCAAATTATTAGAATCAGTTATTGCTGACATTATTAGAATTCACCTTGAAGAGCATAATTTGATTAATGAATCTCAGCATGGGTTCATGAGAGGTCGTTCCTGCTTGATAAATTTACTGATGCTCTTCAATAGAACATTTGAGGCAGTAGACAGTGATAAAGAATATGATATTGTTTATTTGGATTTTAGTAAAGCCTTTGACAGAGTACCTCACAAGAGACTCTTAAGAAGAGTGGCAGCTCATGGTATAGGAGGTAAAATTCTAGCATGGATAGAGGCATGGTTTGCCAACAGAAAGCAGAGAGTTTCTATTAATGGAGTCAAATCTGAATGGGCCCTCTTTTGTTCATAATTTACATTAATGACCTAGATGAAGGAATTACTAGTGACATGAGCAAATTTGCTGATGATACAAAGATAGGCCGTATGATTCATTCTGAGGAGGATTTGGACAAATTAATGTCTTGGTCTGAAAAAATGGCAGATGAAGTTCAGTGTGGATAAGTGTAAGGTACTAGTCCTTGGGAATGAAAATAACCCTTGAAGCTATAAACTAAGTGAAGTAGAACTTGATCATACAGAATGTGAAAAAGACTTGAGAGTCATGGTAAGCAGAAATCTGCAGCCAAGACAGCAGTGCCTAAGTGTGTACAACAAGGCTAACAGGTTACTAGGATTTATTTCAAGAAGTATAAGTAACAGAAGTCCAAAAGTTATTTTACAGCTCTATACATCACTAGTGAGGCCTCATTTAGATTATGCCACTCAGTTTTGGTCTCCTCACTACAGGATGGATATAGACTCATTGGAGAGCATACAAAGAAGAATGACTAAAATTATTTACTGTGTAAGGAATCTACAGTACGAAGACAGATTTTTAGAGCCTTGAATCTCCACTCTCTGGAGAGACGTAGAATGTGGGAAGATATCACTGGAATGTATAAGTGGATGATGGGTATAAACAAAGGTGATATTAATAAAGTACTGAGGGTGTAGAACCAGGTAAGAACCAGAAATAATGGATTTAAGTTGAATAAATTTAGATTTAGAAAGGACATAGGTAAATACTGGTTTTCGAACAGAGTTGTGGATGCGTGGAATAATCTCCCGAGTAGGGTGATCGAGGCTAGGACCTTAGGTAGCTTTAAAAAGAGATTGGACAGATATATGAGTGGGAGGGGCTCGGTTTGATTGGTGTCATTGGGTACGGGAGGATATTCTTGGGAAGCTTTGGGTAAGGGTCGTTTTGATAAGGACCTGCCTTGTATGGGCCAGTAGGCCTTCTGCAGTGTTCCTCCATTCTTATGTTCTTATCAAAACTTATTTCTTGGGTAACATTGCAAATTGGGTTGGGGAAATGTTTTGTTGGTGGGAAGGATTGTAAAGGACCTTCCTAGTATGGGCCAACAGACCTGCTGCAGTGTTCCTCCTTTCTTATGTTTTTATAGACATTTCCATTAATCCATCTATGATACTTATATAGTAAACATGCTATGTAACATATAAACATGATAAATACACCTCACAGTAGAATAAATTAACATAAATATGAGATATGGTAGCCAGGCGACTTGTAGGAGTGACGGCAAGAATAACGTTGTCTCTAGTCCAACATCAGAGAAAATGTGTACACTATAATATTACTGGGGGTAACTAGAAAATTATTCCTTTCGTATGCCTTCACTCAGATTGTCATATCTTCTAAAAATGGTGTTACATGAGAATGGGAGTGTTCCTCTTTATTTATTCTACTGTATCAACGTGGAAACAACTTGTACACTTTGCAAAGTGTTTGTATTATGGTATAATACAAACATATGAACCAATAACCAGACACGTCTGTTGGTTTACATTATGTGTAGGTGGGGTGGGGTGTTCTGGGCTGACCAGGCTGGCTACCATACTTCCCAAACCTGACTTCCTACAAATAAATACGACTCGCCTCTCACCCTACATTAAGACTACAAATATTTTAAGGTAAGTAATGGGTGTACTGTGTGTGTATTTTACTTTTTATTGTTTTTAATGCCTAGTTCTGTTGCTAACTTAATATATGTTAGTGTAAACTTGTTGTCTGGCATTTATATGCATTTATAAGTGGAAAAATTGGCATTCTGCTTTCCAATGATGTCTGCTTTCTGGCAGTAGCCTGGAACCTAACCTGCTGTAAAAGTAGGGCCCTACTGTACTTCCGGGAAGTTTTTTGACAATAATAATTTAATATAGTTTGTAATTGATGCTGGCTATTTTAGCTTGATTTTTCATTGAAAATTTTGTTGAAAAATAAAATAGGAAACAGATTATTTTTTTAACTCAAAAAGCATCTCCCACCAAGTCAGGGTGATCCAAAAAAGAGAATACATTGACCAACATTTTCTGAATCGCTATCTTTCGAGAAGTGTGCTGCCATCACAGATTACCTTCTGACTACAACATCCCCACCCCTCCTTCAGAGCACAGGCACTGCCCTTTTCACCTCCAGCATCCAAGTCCAGCTAACTGGTTTTCCTGAATCCTTCATTAAAGCTACCTTGCTCACACTCCAACAGGACATCCATTAAAAGCCAGTAGCCCTAAATAACATGCTCACACAAGCCTGCTGGATTCTCAGTCCTTGAAAACTCAAAGCCTTCTTTACTCCCTGCCTCCTACCATTCCTGGGACAACCTCTGCCCCTCTTCCCTTCCACCCCAGATTTATACATACCTCATTGACATCCTGTCCTTTTCCAGCCTCTCTACAAGCCAAAGCTGCATGACCCTTAAGATCTTAAATTGATTATAATAATAATCTACATATTTTTTCTTGAACAGACTTGGATAATATTGTAAAGGGCAAATAGAAATTTATTCATTGGTTAGTGGCATTTAAGAATTGCTCAATTACTAATATATTTATCAACTTTTTTTTTTTCAACAAACTGGCCGTATCCCACCAAGGCAGGATGGCCCAAAAAGAAAAACGAAAGTTTCTCTTTTTAAATTTAGTAATTTATACAGGAGAAGGGGTTACTAGGCCCTTGCTCCTGGCATTTTAGTCGCCTCTTACAACACACATGGCTTACGGAGGAAGAATTCTGTTCCACTTCCCCATGGAGATAAGAGGAAATAAACAAGAACAAGAACTAGAAAGAAAATAAAAGAAAACCCAGAGGGGTGTGTATATATACGCTTGTACATGTATGTGTAGTGTGACCTAAGTGTAAGCAGAAGTAGCAAGACGTACCTGAAATCTTGCATGTGTTTGAGACAGAAAAAAGACACCAGCAATCCTACCATCATGTAAAACAATTACAGGTTTCCATTTTACACTTACTTGGCAGGATGGTAGTACCTCCCTGGGTGGTTGCTGTCTACCAACCTACTACCTATAATATTTATCAACTAACTTAATTTTTTTTTTATTACAGAAACGAATTTTTGAAAATTATATAAATATTCGCTTATTTCCTGACAAGTTTAATGACTTCCTGCTGCATGAAGTGGGGTTCAACACAAGTGAAAAAATAATCACGCCACACCATGCTTCTCGTGGCTTCCAGAGACCAATCATCATCTATACTAAGGTAAAGCTGGAAAATAACAACTGTTGAATGATATACAATTTTCTTCAATTATCACCTAGTTTTTATCTCATTTCTGTAGTCATTCATCTTGCTGACTGCACTGGTGCACTTCTGGAAAGACAGCTAGGGAATGAATGTTGATAAATGTGTCTCCTTTCTTTTCGGGATTATCCTTCCTAGTGCAAGATGGCTGATGTGTTAAAATTAATATTGGGTAACTATGTAAACAAAAATTTCCTTGTACAGTACTACCAACATTCATTTATTTATAGTTATTAGAAATATGCCACAGTATTGTTATCAGCTAATTTTGATGGTATTGGTATTGTTACATTGTCATCCCTTTTACTTTGATGGTACAGTTCTCACTACATGCCCTGGTGTGGGGTAGCTTATATAAGGCCTTATAAAGTCTAGGGTTCAATAGGGGAATACAGTGGAACCTTAACTTATGAGTTTAATCCGTTCCAGGAGCTAGCTCGTAACTCAATTTACTTGTATATCAAATTAATTTTCCTCATTTAAATTAATTGAAAAGCCATTAATTCGTTCCTGCACTCTGGAGACGAGAAAAAATACTTGAATATGACCCTATTATCAACTGTACAACTTATTTATCTATCACAGTTCATCTAATATGACATAATATAATTAGCACAGAAACATGACACATACTCTAACATGAATAAAATAGGCCATAATATGGTGGCAGAGGCAGCAGCAAAAGTGTCACCATATCTGTCCCAATTTGACTATAGTATCTTCCCATGTTCTTACTGTAAGAGAAAACGGAGTATTTTTGAGGCTAACTGCAGTAGATCACTAGGACCCATGGTTAGAAAAAAGAAATTTGGCCAAATGACTGTAAAAGAAATGCAAACAAGCACGAGAGAACTGCCTCCACAGGGATGTAAACATGTTTAATGCTTACCAGCTGTGCCAACTAACAGAAGCAATCTGAATTATTATTATGTACGTATTATGCATTATTATTATTATTAATTTAGGGAACTGAAGCTCTGTCATTATTATAATTATTATTATTATTATTAATTTAGGGAACTGAAGCTCTATCATTATTATTATTATTATTAATTTAGGGAACTGAAGCTGTATCATTATTATAATAATTATTTATTTATTTAATAATTTAAACATACATACAGAGGTACAAAAAAATACAGGTAAGAGCAGCATGCCAAAGCCACTTGTATGCATAGCATTACGGGCAGGCTTAAAATTAACTTAAGATTAACTAAGCAATGATGTAATCAGTGATAAAGCATTATTGTAAACAGATAACAATAAAGCACAAATGAGTATTACAAAGACAGGTCATAGGTAGTAGGTTGGTAGACAGCAACCACCCAGGGAGGTACTACCGTCCTGCCAAGTGAGTGTAAAACGAAGCCTGTGATTGTTTTACATGATGGTAGGATTGCTGATGTCTTTTGTCTGTCTCATAAATATGCAAGATTACAGGCATGTCTTGCTACTTCTACTTACACTTAGGTCACACTACACATACATGTACACATTTATTTATACACACTCATCTGAGTTTTCTTTGATTTTATCTTAATAGTTCTTGGTCTTATTAATTTTCCTTTTATATCCATGGGGAAGTGGAATAAGAATCTTTCCTCCGTAAGCCATGCGTGTTGTAAGAGGCGACTAAAATGCCGGGAGCAAGGGGCTAGTAACCTCTTCTCCTGTATATATTACTAAATGTAAAAGGAGAAACTTTCGTTTTTCCTTTTGGGCCACCCCGCCTCGGTGGGATACGGCCGGTGTGTTGAAAGAAAGAAGAAAGATATATACATATATATATATATACATATATATATACATATATATATATATATACATATATACATATACATACATCTAGGTTTTTCTCCTTTTTCTAAATAGCTCTTGTTCTTTATTTCTTCTATTGTCCATGGGGAAGTGGAAAAGAATCTTTCCTCCGTAAGCCATGCGTGTCGTATGAGGCGACTAAAATGCCGGGAGCAGTGGGCTAGTAACCCCTTCTCCTGTAGACATTTACTAAAAAAGAGAAGAAGAAAAACTTTATAAAACTGGGATGTTTGAATGTGCATGGATGTAGTGCGGATGACAAGAAACAGATGATTGCTGATGTTATGAATGAAAAGAAGTTGGATGTCCTGGCCCTAAGCGAAACAAAGCTGAAGGGGGTAGGGGAGTTTCAGTGGGGGGAAATAAATGGGATTAAATTGGAGTATCTGAGAGAGTTAGAGCAAAGGAAGGGGTAGCAGTAATGTTGAAGGATCAGTTATGGAAGGAGAAAAGAGAATATGAATGTGTAAATTCAAGAATTATGTGGATTAAAGTAAAGGTTGGATGCGAAAAGTGGGTCATAATAAGCGTGTATTCACCTGGAGAAGAGAGGAATGTAGAGGAGAGAGAGAGATTTTGGGAATGTTAAGTGAATGTATAGGAGCCTTTGAACCAAGTGAGAGAGTAATTGTGGTAGGGGACCTGAATGCTAAAGTAGGAGAAACTTTTAGAGAGGGTGTGGTAGGTAAGTTTGGGGTGCCAGGTGTAAATGATAATGGGAGCCCTTTGATTGAACTTTGTATAGAAAGGGGTTTAGTTATAGGTAATACATATTTTAAGAAAAAGAGGATAAATAAGTATACAAGATATGATGAAGGGCAAAATGACAGTAGTTTGTTGGATTATGTATTGGTAGATAAAAGACTGTTGAGTAGACTTCAGGATGTACATGTTTATAGAGGGGCCACAGATATATCAGATCACTTTTTAGTTGTAGCTACACTGAGAGTAAAGGGTAGATGGGATACAAGGAGAATAGAAGTATCAGGGAAGAGAGAGGTGAAGGTTTATAAACTAAAAGAGGAGGCAGTTAGGGTAAGATATAAACAGCTATTGGAGGATAGATGGGCTAATGAGAGCATAGGCAATGGGGTCGAAGAGGTATGGGGCAGGTTTAAAAATGTAGTGTTGGAGTGTTCAGCAGAAGTTTGTGGTTACAGGAAGGTGGGTGCGGGAGGGAAGAGGAGCAATTGGTGGAATGATGATGTAAAGAGAGTAGTAAGGGAGAAAAAGTTAGCATATGAGAAGTTTTTACAAAGTAGAAGTGATGCAAGAAGGGAAGAGTATATGGAGAAAAAGAGAGAGGTTAAGAGAGTGGTGAAGCAATGTAAAAAGAGAGCAAATGAGAGAGTGGGTGAGATGTTATCAACAAATTTTGTTGAAAATAAGAAAAAGTTTTGGAGTGAGATTAACAAGTTAAGGAAGCCTAGAGAACAAATGGATTTGTCAGTTAAAAATAAGAGAGGAGAGTTATTAAATGGAGTTAGAGGTATTGGGAAGATGGAGGGAATATTTTGAGGAATTGTTAAATGTTGATGAAGATAGGGAAGCTGTGATTTCGTGTATAGGGCAAGGAGGAATAACATCTTGTAGGAGTGAGGAAGAGCCAGTTGTGAGTGTGGGGGAAGTTCGTGAGGCAGTAATTAAAATGAAAGGGGGTAAGGCAGCCAGGATTGATGGGATAAAGATAGAAATGTTAAAAGCAGGTGGGGATATAGTTTTGGAGTGGTTGGTGCAATTATTTAATAAATGTATGGAAGAGGGTAAGGTACCTAGGGATTGGCAGACAGCATGCATAATTCCTTTGTATAAAGGCAAAGGGGACAAAAGAGAGTGCAAAAATTATAGGGGGATAAGTTTGTTGAGTGTACCTGTTAAAGTGTATGGTAGAGTTATTATTGAAAGAATTAAGAGTAAGACGGAGAATAGGATAGCAGATGAACAAGGAGGCTTTAGGAAAGGTAGGGGGTGTGTGGACCAGGTGTTTACAGTGAAACACATAAGTGAACAGTATTTAGATAAGGCTAAAGAGGTCTTTGTGGCATTTATGGATTTGGAAAAGGCGTATGACAGGGTGGATAGGGGGGCAATGTGGCAGATGTTGCAGGTGTATGGTGTAGGAGGTAGGTTACTGAAAGCAGTGAAGAGTTTTTACGAGGATAGTGAGGCTCAAGTTAGAGTACATAGGAAAGAGGGAAATTATTTCCCAGTAAAAGTAGGCCTTAGACAAGGATGTGTGATGTCACCGTGGTTGTTTAATATATTTATAGATGGGGTTGTAAGAGAAGTAAATGCGAGGGTCTTGGCAAGAGGCGTGGAGTTAAAAGATAAAGAATCACACATAAAGTGGGAGTTGTCACAGTTGCTCTTTGCTGATGACACTGTGCTCTTTGGAGATTCTGAAGAGAAGTTGCAGAGATTGGTGGATGAATTTGGTAGGGTATGCAAAAGAAGAAAATTAAAAGTGAATACAGGAAAGAGTAAGGTTATGAGGATAACAGAAAGATTAGGTGATGAAAGATTGGATATGAAAGATGAGGTGAATCATAGAATTGATGAGGGGAAAAGGGTGAGTGGTACACTTAGGAGTCTGTGGAGACAAAGAACCTTGTCCTTGGAGGCAAAGAGGGGAATGTATGAGAGTATAGTTTTACCAACGCTCTTATATGGGTGTGAAGCATGGGTGATGAATGTTGCAGTGAGGAGAAGGCTGGAGGCAGTGGAGATGTCATGTCTGAGGGCAATGTGTGGTGTGAATATAATGCAGAGAATTCATAGTTTGGAAGTTAGGAGGAGGTGCGGGATTACCAAAACTGTTGTCCAGAGGGCTGAGGAAGGGTTGTTGAGGTGGTTCGGACATGTGGAGAGAATGGAGCGAAACAGAATAACTTCAAGAGTGTATCAGTCTGTAGTGGAAGGAAGGCGGGGTAGGGGTCGGCCTAGGAAAGGTTGGAGGGAGGGGGTAAAGGAGGTTTTGTGTGCGAGGAGCTTGGACTTCCAGCAGGCATGCGTGAGCGTGTTTGATAGGAGTGAATGGAGACAAATGGTTTTTAATACTTGACGTGCTGTTGGAGTGTGAGCAAAGTATCATTTATGAAGGGGTTCAGGGAAACCGGCAGGCCGGACTTGAGTCCTGGAGATGGGAAGTACAGTGCCTGCACTCTGAAGGAGGGGTGTTAATGTTGCAGTTTAAAAACTGTAGTGTAAAGCACCCTTCTGGCAAGACAGTGATGGAGTGAATGATGGTGAAAGTTTTTCTTTTTCGGGCCACCCTGCCTTGGTGGGAATCGGCCAGTGTGATAATAAAAAAAAAAAATAGGTTATATGGTTGCATGCATTGCTGTACATTCATTAGAATGGAGTATTTTGTTAGGTAGTGTATTTAAAAAATAACAAAGTTAGATTGGGTCTTAGGTTTAACATTTATGTGATATAATTGTGAGAAACATTTAAGATATACAATTTATAAGGTTCAGTTATTCAGTATTTATTTGGTTTTGGGTGAGTAAGTGAGTAGTGTTTCTTTTATATTTACAGGTAATGAATTCCAGATTTTAGGGCCTTTTATGTGCATTGAGTTTTTGCATAGCGTGAGATGGACACGAGGAACATCAAAGAGTAATCTGTGCCTTGTGTTATGGTCATGCGTTCTGTTGAGGTTGGCAAGGAGATGTTTGAGGGGAGGGTTAATATCAGAGTTAAGTGTTCTATGTATGTAATAGGTGCAGTAATAAGTATGGATGTTTTGTATGGTGAGTAGGTTTAGTGTTTTGAATATTGGTGGAGTGTGCTGCCTGTAGTGGGAATTTGTTATCATTCTGACTGCAGCCTTTTGTTGGGTAATTAGTGGTCTGAGATGGTTAATTGTTGTTGAGCCCCATGCACAAATTCCATAGGTGAGATAGGGGTAAATAAGAGAGTGATATAGGGCCAGGAGGGCTGACTGTGGAACATAGTACCGTATCTTCGATAGTATGCCTACGGTCTTGGAAATTTTCTTAGAAATTTGTTGTATATGTGTATGAAATTTGAGTCTATTATCAAGATGGATTCCTAAGAATTTTCCCTCTGTTAGCTTTGTGATAGGTGATCCGTTTATCATTATGTTAAGAGGGACATCTGTAGCTCTGTTACCAAACTGAATGAAGTAGGTTTTGTCAATGTTTAGTGTAAGTTTGTTAGTCCTCATCCAGGTAGATATTTTCTGTAATTCGGTATTTACAGTATTGGCTAGCATGACTGGGCTCGGGTGAGAGAAGACGTATGTAGTGTCATCTGCAAATAGTGTGGGTTTGAGTAATTGCGAAGCATTTGGTAGGTCATTTATGTATAGGAGAAAGAGAAGAGGGCCAAGGACACTTCCTTGTGGGACACCAACTCTAATTGGTTGTGCGGAAGAGTTTGCCCCATTTGTGTACACATATTGGCTTCTGTTGCTGAGGTATGACTTGAGGTAGTTGAGGGAGTGCCCTCTTATACCATAGTGTGACAATTTTATGTGGAGCAAGTCATGGTCAACTGTATCAAAAGCTTTACGTAAGTCAATGAAGATCCCCAGTGGGACTTCTTTTTTCTCTATTGCAGTGTATATATGTTCTAGCATGTGTATAATAGCATCATTAGTATTTTTATTAGGCCTGAATCCAAATTGGCAGGGGTTGAGTATGTTTTGGGAAATGAGGTAGGAGTAGATTCGTTTATAAATTAATTTTTCAAAGATTTTTGAGAGACGGTGTAAGTTGGATATTGGCCTATAGTTATTCAACTCTGTTTGGTCTCCTCCTTTATGGATCGGGGTGACCCTTGCTATTTTGAGTACTGTAGGGAAGGTGGAGGATTCAATGGATTTGTTAAAGAGTGTTGCAATGATTGGTGATAGCACTTGTGACAGTTTTTTGTATATAAAGGGTGGTAAGGTATTTAAATCTCCTGCCTTGTTTTTTAGTGTGTTGATAATAAGGGAGACTTCGTATGGGTTAGTCAGAGCTAGGAACAGTGTGTTCGGGTAGTTGCCAGTGAGGTAGTCATTTGGTGGGGTATCTGAGTTTGGGATTTTATTGGCAAGGTTTTGTCCTATAGTGGAGAAGAAATCATTGAGTCTGTTTGTTTGTTGTTTCTGTTGGTGGGAGTTGGGGTTCATCTGATTTTGCTAATTTTATTTCGCTATTTTGTGATATGTTTTTTGTTCCTAGAATTTCTGATAGGGTTTCCCAGGTCTTTTTTATATCACCTCGTAAGTTGGATAATCTGTTCTCATAATACAGTTTTTTTTTGCCCTTCTTATCAGGCTGGTTAGGATTGACGAGTAACGTTTTGTTTGGTCTCTGGTTATGTGACCCATTCTGTACTGTTTTTCATATAGGTGTTTTGTATTTATGGATTTGAGAATGCTGGGTGTTAGCCAGGGACTGTTCAGTCTCTTAGCTGTCATCTGTTTAGTTTTTTTTAGGGCAGTGCTTATTGTAGAGGTATTGGGTCTTTTTTAGAAAATTATTAATACATTCGTCAATATCTGTATAGATTTCTAGCTCAGATGAACAAGGAGGCTTTAGGAAAGGTAGGGGGTGTGTGGACCAGGTGTTTACAGTGAAACACATAAGTGAACAGTATTTAGATAAGGCTAAAGAGGTCTTTGTGGCATTTATGGATTTGGAAAAGGCGTATGACAGGGTGGATAGGGGGGCAATGTGGCAGATGTTGCAGGTGTATGGTGTAGGAGGTAGGTTACTGAAAGCAGTGAAGAGTTTTTACGAGGATAGTGAGGCTCAAGTTAGAGTACATAGGAAAGAGGGAAATTATTTCCCAGTAAAAGTAGGCCTTAGACAAGGATGTGTGATGTCACTGTGGTTGTTTAATATATTTATAGATGGGGTTGTAAGAGAAGTAAATGCGAGGGTCTTGACAAGAGGCGTGGAGTTAAAAGATAAAGAATCACATATAAAGTGAGAGTTGTCACAGTTGCTCTTTGCTGATGACACTGTGCTCTTGGGAGATTCTGAAGAGAAGTTGCAGAGATTGGTGGATGAATTTGGTAGGGTGTGCAAAAGAAGAAAATTAAAAGTGAATACAGGAAAGAGTAAGGTTATGAGGATAACAAAAATATTAGGTGATGAAAGATTGGATATCAGATTGGAGGGAGAGAGTATGGAGGAGGTGAATGTATTCAGATATTTGGGAGTGGACGTGTCAGCGGATGGGTCTATGAAGGATGAGGTGAATCATAGAATTGATGAGGGGAAAAGGGTGAGTGGTGCACTTAGGAGTCTGTGGAGACAAAGAACTTTGTCCTTGGAGGCAAAGAGGGGAATGTATGAGAGTATAGTTTTACCAACACTCTTATATGGGTGTGAAGCATGGGTGATGAATGTTGCAGCGAGGAGAAGGCTGGAGGCAGTGGAGATGACATTCTGAGGGCAATGTGTGGTGTGAATATAATGCAGAGAATTCGTAGTTTGGAAGTTAGGAGGAGGTGCGGGATTACCAAAACTGTTGTCCAGAGGGCTGAGGAAGGGTTGTTGAGGTGGTTCGGACATGTAGAGAGAATGGAGCGAAACAGAATGACTTCAAGAGTGTATCAGTCTGTAGTGGAAGGAAGGCGGGGTAGGGGTCGGCCTAGGAAAGGTTGGAGGGAGGGGGTAAAGGAGGTTTTGTGTGCGAGGGGCTTGGACTTCCAGCAGGCGTGCGTGAGCGTGTTTGATAGGAGTGAATGGAGACAAATGGTTTTTAGTACTTGACGTGCTGTTGGAGTGTGAGCAAAGTAGCATTTATGAAGGGGTTCAGGGAAACCGGCAGGCCGGACTTGAGTCCTGGAAATGGGAAGTACAGTGCCTGCACTCTGAAGGAGGGGTGTTAATGTTGCAGTTTAAAAACTGTAGTGTAAAGCACCCTTCTGGCAAGACAGTGATGGAGTGAATGATGGTGAAAGTTTTTCTTTTTCGGGCCACCCTGCATTGGTGGGAATCGGCCAGAGTGATAATAATAAAAAAAAAATAATAAATAATCCTTGGAACAAGGAGCTAGTAACTCCTTCTCCTGTATAAAGTACTAAATTTAAAATGAAAAACTTTTATTTTTATATTTAGGTCACCTGCCTCGGCGGGATACCTGGAGAGGGTTTTGGGGGTCAACACCCTCATGGCTCAGTCTGAGACCAGGCCTCATGGTGGGTCAGGGTCTGATCAGCCAGGCTGTTACAGCTGGCTGCACACAGACTGATGTACAAACCACAGCCCGGCTGGTCAGGTACTGACTTTAGGTCCCTGTCAGTGCCTTCTTGAAGATAGCCAGGGGTCTATTGGTAATCTCCCTTACGTATGCTGGGAGGCAGTTGAACAGTCTTGGGCCCTTTACACTTATTGTGTTGTCTCTCAGTGTACTCGTGGTACCCTCACTTTTCATTGGGGGAATGCTGCACTTCTTGTCGAGTCTTTAGCTTTCATAGGGAGTGATTTTCGTGTGCAAGTTTGGTACAGATCCCTCTAGAATTTTCCAAGTGTACATTATCGCCTATGTTCCAGGGAATAAAAATCATCTGTCACATCTGAATAAGTTATAACCTGGGATCCATATATTGTTGTCAAAAGGATCCTTTATGTGGGTCTCTGTGAAAGCTGCAAATATTGCATTAGACTCTGTGAGCAGTACCTTGATGTAAGGAATTTTGTTGTTTGTTGATGGCTTTAGATCCTGCATGTTTGCAAAGACAAGTGTCGTTATATTGGTGGAATTTACAGGGGGTTTTGCTGGCTCTACTATCTGTTGTTATGAAGTAGGGGCCAATGACTGTGCCTCTGCTCCAGAAGTGTTTTCAGTTTGTGTAAGATTTCTGTCATTTCTTGCTAGTCTTTTTTTTCTTCCTGGCACTAAAAAACCTCTTTCTCTGCCAAGGTTATGGCTTCCCTCTTTTGTTTCCCATAGCCTGGCTGGTCTGTGTCTTCTCGTTTCCTTTAGATGATGTGCCTGGCAGTATACGTTGTAGCATTTTCTTTCATGGAGTGACGAGTGACACATTTCGGGGTGACGTAAGTTACAGGAAGGGGAGTTGCACCCTTCTGTTGTCATGTAGGTGTGGCTTTTTTTGGGATGGTCAAAGGTGCATGTCCCACCTGTTTTACCAGATATACCATGCCTGCAGATACCCAAGGCATAGAATTTGCATAGGATTGGAATTTTGTTTGCTAGGATTTTTTGTGGCTGAGTTTGCTGCTGGTGCATTTTTTTTTTCTGTTTCCCCTCTACCTACTGCCTCTGTATGGACATTAGTGCTTCCACCAGTTTTTGCTGGTAATGTGTCAACACTATTTCCTGATGCATCATCCCCTTTTGTTCCATCTCCAGCAGTATCGCTATTTTGTACCTCTGTAAACTGAATAGCATTGTCTTTACTTGTTTCATCACCAGGGCCACTAACTCTATTTGGTGCACTGTCCTCCTGGACAACACTAGCACCCACTGAAGCACTCTCTTCCAAGACAGCCCCGTCCAACCCACCCATTTGATTTTCCCAGCTGTCATACCAGGTTGACATATCTTTCAAGAAGGATATTTTATTGGTGTTCTTGTTTTTTAATCTAGCTGTAATTTCCTCATACAGGTGTATATCATTTGGACAGACCCAAAAACATTTTTTCTGATTTTATATTAAACATGGTCGCTGGTTTAAAGTTCCTGCATGACCCATAGGACCATTTACCAGGGGCGTCGTAAGGGGGGGCCGCCCTGGGTGACACCATTTACGGGTTGATACCATAGAGCCTCTAAAGAAGGTGACACTAATGCCCAAAACAGTGCTGCACCAACATAAGAGAAGAATCCTTCGTTTCTATATAGCCTATTATATATTAACAAAGTACAAATAAGCCTATAAAGGGAAAATCATTGATTTTGATGATGTGATAGATGATTTTACAGGATTGAAGGCAAGGAAATGTAAGATCAGATTCACTGAGATGTTACCTGTACTCAAGGTCAAATTGGAACTAGTGTGTCCCTGATATTGCTTTTTTTTTTTTTTTTTTTTTTTTTTTTTTTTTTTTTTTTTTTTTTTTTTTTTGGGATCTGTTGTTTGTACTCAAAGTGGTATTTGAGTTTATGTTTCCTCAATATTACTACGATTATTTTATCATTAATAAAGTTGAGAAGTATTCTCCAGTTCAGTTTATGGCCCTTAAATGTTCTCATTGCTAAACATTTGTCACTGGTCATGCAGTAGAGACGCAACTGGAGTTTACCCCCCCATCCCCCGCCCTTGTATTTCATGGGGGTGACACCAAAGATGCTGCCCCAGATGACACCAGAGATTCCGCCCTGGGTGACACCAGCTCTAGCGACGCCTCTGCCATTTACCACAGAGATTGCATGCAATCCAGGCATGACTTCATCTGTTACCCTTTCTGTAGACTACACAGATTTTCATGAGGGTCGTCATTTACAACACTTTACAACTCTCCTAACTAGATAGTCTGTAACTACTAAAAGTATTTAGTTGTCTTTAACAGTTCTTCTGGGTACCCCAATACCCACTCACCCACCCACCCACATTCAACCACCTACCCACCGTCTCTCACACCTACCCATCCACCCTCACACCAACCTGTCCACCCTCACACCAACCCATCCACCCTCACACCAACCCATCCACCCTCACACCTACACCTTCATGTCCTCTCTCATACCTACCCATATCATACCCTCTTTCTTGACCACCCACCCCTCACCTTCTCATACCCACTACTGAAACACCCACTACTGAAAGCTACCCTTTCATCCCCACCCACCCTCCCTCACACTCACATCCACTAACCCTCACACACTCACCCACACACCCACCCTCTCACCCATTCTTACTTTCCCTTTCTCACAACCTTACTGCAGTTTTACAGGTTAGTGTGTTCTTTTTGTCTAGTAGTATCTCCAGAACCAATCTTCACGATACATAAATTTCATAATTCAGAAATAATGGGCAGTTGGCAATAATGTACCCCCCCTCTGCCTCCTATTAGTCCATAACAGAGAAGAATGGCATGGTGGTGAGAGAAATGTTAAAAAAAAAGGTGATATTTACATAGGTACTAAACATGTTCTAATTTTCATTGGTAAGTGATGTATTGGCTCTAAAAGAATAAAGTTTTAGCATTCATAAGTGAAGAGTTTATTAACCCTTTGACTGTTTTGGGCGTATATATACATCTTACGAGCCAGTCTTTCGGACGTATTAATACGCATAAATTCTAGCGGCTTCAAATCAAGCAGGAGAAAGCTGGTAGGCCCACATGTGAGAGAATGGGTCTGTGTGGCCAGTGTGCACCACATAAAAAAAATCCTACAGCATGCATTAAGAACTCATTTAAAATTAAGTCCTTTCTAAAAATTTCTCTTATACGTTTAAAGATATATTTTTTCATTAATGTTAATGTAAAAATTTACAATTTTGCACCAAAAGAATCTTAGAAAACCTGAATCTAAAAAACCTGACCGTTTTTTTGGATTAAAATGCCGACTTCGAGGTGTATTTTCGTATAGTATTTATCGCTGTATTCTCGTTTTCATGGTCGCATAACAGTAAATTTTGTATTTTTTGTATGAATAAAAAACAAAATAGAAAGCAATAGTAATATAAGAGGGGCCTAGAGATGTGACTAATGAACAGAGGATATGTTAATTTAGTGCCAAGAATGTCTACATTGTTTATTCTGGACCCTATTTTGAAATTGGCATTTTTAATTTGTGTAAAATTAGCCAAATTGCCAATTTCTGACCACTATTGGGTAGTTCAAATCTGTAAATGGGTGGGTTCTTGTACTCAACTGATAGAAAAAATAGAGTTCTAAAGAAATAGCTATGAGTTTGGTCAACTGGAACAATAGAAATGGCCAAAAACAGGGCTCAAAGTCGGTGAAATCCCCGATGCGTATACGTTGCCGAGACTGCTAACTTCGCGGGAGCGTAATTCTGTGAGTTTTCGACCAAATTTCATACTTTTGGTGTCATTACCATTGAGAAAAGATTCTCTATCATTTCATAAGAAATTTTTTTTTTTTCCCAAAAAATTTTGCGACATAGAATGACAGTTTCAGAAAGGGGCTTGCGACAGTCAAAGGGTTAATGCATGTGCCATTAATGCATGTGCTTTCTTTGTTAAAATATAATCATAATTATAGGTGATGAGTGTAAGCTGAGAATTTTTTTTAAATTAATTATTTTGTACTTTCACAGGCAGGAGGAAGCAACAAGTCCAGTCCATTGGAAGAGAGTAGATCTAAAGACACTAATATTCAAAAGTTCATTGGAGGAAATAAAATCATTCCTGAGGAGTATTCTAAAAGGAAAAATACCCAGCCAAAAGAATTAAACAAAAATGCCACAGTTGGTTCTAATGTAGAAAATAATACCACAAATGAAACTTATCGTAATAAAGAGCTTAAAAATGTGGAGAAAAATATGGTAAAAGAATTGACAAATGATAGCAAAATTCCAATTGAAGTAACCGAGAATGTTGATCACCATAATCAGGAAGTTTTTATTTTAATTAGAGAGAGAGAGGACCAGTGCAAAGTTCTGATGCATAACACAACTTTAACAGAACCCACTGTACAAGTACCTGAATATCAAGCATTTGAAGTGCTGGAAGACACTTACGCAGTGTCGAAGAGATGGAAAAAGGCTGCTAGTGTAAGTAAAGAAAACAAGCAAGTCTGTGATACTAGAGTTATAAAAGAGTTGTTAGTAAGTGAAGTCAATAGTTGTGTGACACATTCCTCCAGTGATGCACAAAATGTCAATAGAATATGTGAAATGCCTTATTTGCCAGTAAGTAAAATTGAGGACAAAAGTGATATCTCATCTGCTCAGTCAACCAATAATTGCCATTCATGTGTAACTTGTAAGAGAGATTTTAATACAGCTTTAACAAGAGATTTAGGTAAAGAGGAGATACTTGCATGTACAGATAAATATGATAACAGAACTGTTTCTCCTGCAGACACTGTGACTGACAAGGATAACTTGAAATGCATATGTACCCAGAGTTTTTCAGTGCCCAAACAGGAAGACAATAAATTTCATAAAGAAAATGAAAATAAAAAGTACTTTGGTTCTGTTATTTTGCCATTGAAGGAGCATGAGAAAATCAGCAGTGCAACACATAGTGAACAACACGTGAAAGCAATTCCAGGGCCAGCATCTCTGCAAATAAACAAATTAGAACCAGATGTAGTGACACCACTCAAACATTTTTGTGCCAGTACTTTTAAAGATGAGACTCAAACAGAGGAATGCAAAAAACAGCCAAGACTGGAAAATGTGAGTCAGAACTAAAATGTAAAATGGAATTGTTGGTTGCAAATTTGACCATCTTTACCTGGAAACACACAGAAGGATGCAGGTTAGATTTTATTTGATTTAATCTTTCCCTACAGAAAGTGTTTAGTAACTGTACAAACAAATCTATGCTAATATAATTTTAAATAATGAATACTATAGTTTTAATCAACACAATTAAGTTTCTCTGAATGTTTGAAATCATTTCATGTGCACCTAATAAATAACTTTATATAACCTGAGCTGCTCAGATATATTGACAAAGCTCATACAAATGCCATAGTTACGTTTCTAGTTATTTGCAAATAATAAGTAACTTCAAAATTGTTCAGAGCTAGTTACACAGTTGAAGCATTACAATATTCACAAAGTAAATCAATGGTTTTGCTGTCCCTAATGTTTTCTGTTTGCAAAACCATTGATGGATCATATTTCACCATCTTTTAAAAGCAGTGATTTATTTTTGTTTCATTTACATTGGCAGCCACTGTACTGTTTAACAAAAGTATGTTTGTAAGAAGATAATATAGAAATGAGGAGTTATAGGAGTGAGAAAATTATTTTCCAATTAAGTACATACTACATTTGGACCCCCAAATTAATGGGATTTCCAGTTTGAGGAAATTATCCAATGTTTATACTGATGGGCAACAGGTTAATAAATTTGACTACTCATTTTTTTATGGTGTCTGTTTTTTTTTTTTTTTAGAGCAGGGGGGTGCTTGGCACATGACCCATGTACTGATAAATAACAATAGGATTTCATTCAAAATGTTCTCGGTGGGTTTGCCATATCCAAATTTCTTTATTTTTCTTTCATGTCAGAATTAAGAAGATTTAGAGTAGATTTAACCCTTTTAGGGTCCATCCCATAGATCTATGGCTTTGAAGCTGGAGTCTAAGCCATAGATCTATGCTAAAATTCTAGTGGCGTCAAATTTAGTGCAAGAAGGCTTGTAGGCCTACATCTAAGAGAATGGGTCTGCATGGTCAGTGCGTGCAGAAAACAAAAAATCAGGGCACCCGCATTGCATTGTGGGAATGCCATCTCGGTACGCTTTGTTCATCATGCCTTGCGGCTAGGAAGCTCTTACTCCCTGGCGAATTGGGACTCTCCTCTTCCCAAGAGATAGTTCTAACACTGATGGAAGTGGATCTTAAGAGGAATTCTATGATTTTGAATATATGGTACATGAACCCTAATGAAAATAAGTCATTTGTCAGACTTTTTTTTGGGTTATCCTAGCTTCTCCGCACATATGGTGCTATGTATGATAATCTATGTAACTGTATTTGTGTATACTGCTTGAATAAACTTACGACTCACTCGGGCAAGTTTATTCAGGTATACACAAATACAGTTACATAGATTATCATACATAGCAGCATATGTATAAAGATCCTAGGATAACCCAAAAATGTCAGAGCGACTTATTTCCATTGGGGTCTTTGTATCTGTACCATACAGTACAATGTACCATATGGTACCCTATGCCATATGGTACAATTCCAAGGTTACCGAGTACACCCCTTGGCCCTACACCTGGAATAGACAGTGAAAGTGACAATGATATGGCTACAATTGGGATGGATAGACCACATGCATCACTAGATGGTGGTAGTGCCACGAGCATGCATCATACTGCACCAGCCCAGACTGGGACCCAAGCTGTTGACTCAGCAGGTTCAGGACAAAGTGCATCATCATCCACTGGTGAAAGGAAACAACTGTGGCTGAAATGTATTTGTTTTTTGCAACAATAATGCTTATGCCTCATGTCTATAAGCATAATATATAATCATACTTGTCCACAGATGAGTAAGACACCACTGTGCACGAAATCTTGTTTCAAAGACTTTCACAGACTGCAGCAGTTCTAGGAACATGTCCAATGACTGTATGTACATATGTCAATATATAATAGAACATTACTAATGTACAACATTTTTTCATGTTTTTTGTAAACAACTGTAAACAAAATATTGATGAAAATATCAGTGTTGAATATGAGGAGTGTACATATATACATTATGCATTATATTAGTCTCAAAGGCCACAAACGATACTGGAAAAAAAGAAAATTAGAAAAGAAAAAAGTAACAAAAAAGTAAAATAAAACAATGCGGCTTTACGGAAGTCACCGATGTTGCCACCACCTGGTCATTGAGGATCAACTTCATGCCTCTATGTCTTGAAAAGTACTTATCGGGCTTTTTTTTTTTTTTTTTTTTTTTTTGTTACCTATAGAAAAACATTATCTTTAATTCTGTATATTTTTTTTTTTTTTTTAGAAAATTCTTGAGATTTGGCCTCTGGACCCTGAAAGGGTTAAGGAGATATAACCTCTGAAACAAATAAAAATAATACAAATTCTAAAAAAAATTATGAGAACAGAGCTTTGTTTTTGAGGTCCCACAAAAGCAAAACTGCATTTCGTTTTTATGGGACCCTCTAGAAATATAATTACATGTACGTATTTGCAAATTTTTGGGGACAATTACATTTTTTTTCAACGAACCAGCCTTATCCCACTGAGGCAGGGCAACCTAAAAAGAGAAATGAAAATTTCTCTTTTAAAATTTAATAATATATACAGGAGAAGGGGTTACTAGCTCTTTGCTCCCAGCATTTTAGTTGCCTCTTACGGAGGAAGAATTCTTTTCCACTTCCTCACAGAGGGGACAATTACATATTCTTTGTAAAATTATTTCATTGTTTCTGTGGGACTTTATTTTTCATAGGCCTGATCTAAACATGATTTACATTTTATTAAGACTTAAAAACAAAAAGTAATCGAGTGAATTGAGATACTGTCTTCAAGATCTTTAAAATATGTGGTGTTTTGCCTCTTTCTATACCATCTCTTCCTGTTGTTTAATACTTAACCCATAAACGGTCCAAACGTATATGTATGTTTTTTACCGCTAGTGCCCCAAACGTATATGTTTTATTTTTCCTGCCTTCAAATTTGGCACGATTGACTTGAGATGCCTTGTCAGCATAGAATGGGTCCTAGCACACAGTGTACGCGGTACTAAAAAAAATCTGGGACTGCTTAGTACCTTGTGGGAGCACCAGTTCAAATGAGTGCCAGCTATAGCAAACACCTGGGATTCACTGGTTTCATGTAGTATTAACTCTTCCATTTTAAGAGGTAAGTAATTTTGATCCTGAGTTTAGTGGCTTTCAGGTGGATGTGGCCATAAGTGGTCGATGAAATATCAAAAAATCTCGATAATAACCCATGTGCAACACCCTTTCATGTCTTATAACCTATGCCCTAAGTAAAGAGAAACAATGGCTGGCTGGCTGGCTCCGGCTGGCCAGGTGTTGACTTTGTTTTTCATGCTTCAAGGGAACTTATTATTACCTATTATTATTATTATGTATTCTTCTCCTCCTCATTATTATTATATACTTCCACATATCCAAAACATTGCTGGGATCTATAAATACTTTGTATATATTCCAAGACAATAGTAAACGACCAAGGCAGGTGTAAATGTCCACCTGTCAGTGTGTTTGTGACAATGTGAGTACAATTTCAGTACCTAATACTAGTGTTAGAACAAAGATTGGTTATAAAATGACAAGAACTACTATAAATTGTAATTATCAGAACATAAAAATTATATAAAATGAAAATAGAAAAAAGGTATGTTGGCAACACTTCTGCAAGCGGCAGGACTCGATGTTGCTGTCACGTGAGCATCCAGTGCCAACTTCTCGGCCTCAATGGCAAAATTGCCAATTTCTGACCACTTTTTTGGATAGCTGAAATTGGTAAATGAGTGGTTCTTGTACTCATTCGATAGGAAAAATGGAGTTCTAGCGAAATAGCTATGATTTTTGTCGACTAGTACATTGGAATTGGCTGAAAATAGGGCTCAAAGTGGGCGAAATCGCCGATGCATAAACATCGTCAAGACCGCTAACTTCGCAAGAGCATAATTCCGCAAGTTTTCCATCAAATTTCATACTTTTGGTGTCATTATAATCGGGAAAAGATTCTCTATCTTCCTATAACTAATATTTTTAACTTATCTCTTCAAACAAGTGTAGTTTCTGATATGTGGAAGATGGCTAATGTAATTCCCATTTTTAAAGCAGGGGACAAGTCGTTACCATCAAATTACCACCCAATAAGCCTGACCTCAATTGTAGGCAAATTATTAGTCAATTATAGCTCATAATATATGAAGTCATCTTGATAAGCATAATTTGATTAATGACACTCAGCATGGATTCACTAGGGGCCGTTCCTGCCTAACTAATTTACTAAGTTTTCTTCAGTAAAGCTTTTGAGGCCGTTGATCATGATAAAGAATTCAATATTGTTTATTTGGATTTTAGTAAGGCTTTCGATAGAGTACCGCACCAGAAACTGTTAAAGAAAGTGGCAGCTCATGGGATTGGGGAAAAAGTGCTGTCATGGATCGAGTCATGGCTCACAGACAGGAAGCAGAGACTGCATAAATGGGGTTAAATCCAAGTGGGGATTTGTAACAAGTGGCATTCCACAGGGATCAGTCTTAGGCCTGTTGTTGTTTATAATAGTATATATCAATGACCTTGCAGATGGAATTACTAGTGAAATGAGCAAATTCGTCGATGACATAAAGATAGAACATAAGAAAGGAGGATCACTGCAGCAGGCCTGTTGGCCCATACTCGGCAGGTCCTTTACAATCCATCCTACTAACAAAACATGTGCCCAACCCAATTTTCAGTGCTCCCCAAGAAATAAGGTCTGATAACTCTATCCACTCATTTGCAAGTCCCACTCAAATCCAACCCCTCCCACTCATATATTTATCCAACCTAAATTTGAAGCTACCTAAAGTCCTAGCCTCAATAACCCAACTAGGTAGACTGTTCCACTCATCAACTACCCTATTTCCAAACCAATACTTTCCTATGTCCTTTCTAAATCTAAACTTATCCAATTTAAATCCATTACTGCGGGTTCTCTCTTGGAGAGATATCCTCAAGACCTTATTAATATCCCCTTTATTAATACCTATCTTCCACTTATACACTTCGATCATGTCTCCCCTCATTCTTCGTCGAACAAGTGAATGTAATTTAAGAGTCTTCAATCTTTCTTCATAAGGAAGATTTCTAATGCTATGTATTAATTTAGTCATTCTACGCTGAATGTTTTCTAACGAATTTATGTCCATTCTGTAATATGGAGACCAGAACTGAGCTGCATAATCTAGGTGAGGCCTTACTAATGATGTATAAACCTGCAATATAACCTCTGAACTTCTGTTGCTTACACTTCTTGATATAAATCCCAACAATCTATTTGCCTTATTACGTATGCTTAGGCACTGCTGTCTTGGTTTGAGGTTGTTACTCATCATAACCCCCAAGTCCTTTTTGCAATCTGTATAGCTAAGTTCTACATTATTTAACTTATAAGTGCTAGAGTTATGGACACTCCCGAGCTTCAGAACCTTGCATTTATCTACATTGAACTGCATCTGCCACTTTGCTGACCAGGTATTGAGTTTGTCTAAATCCTCCTGAAGTTCCCTTATATAAGAACATAAGAATGGAGGAACACTGCAGAAAGCCTACTGGCCCGTACAAGGCAAGTCCTTATCAAAACGACCTCTACCCAAAGCTACCCAAGAATTAACTCCCGTACCCAATGACACTAATCAAACCCAGCCCCTCCCACTCATATATTTGTCCAATCTCTTCTTAAAGCCACCCAAGGTCCTAGCCTCTATCACCCCACTGGGAAGATTGTTCCACGCATCTACAACTCTGTTAGAAAACCAGTACTTACCTATGTCCTTTCTAAATCTAAATTTATCCAACTTAAATCCATTATTTCTGGTTCTTACCTGGTTCGACACCCTCAGTACTTTATTAATATCTCCTTTGTTTATGCCTGTCATCCACTCATACACTTCAATGATATCTTCCCTCATTCTACATCTCTCCAGAGAGTGGATTATTATAATCAAAAAGAAATGCTAAGCCACAAGGGCTATACAGCTCCAGAGAGTGGAGATTTCAGGCTTTAAGTCTATCTTCATACGGGAGTTTCCTTACACAGTAAATCATTTTAGTCATTCTTCTCTGTATGTTCTCCAATGAGTCTATATCCATCCTGTAGTAAGGAGACCAAAACTGAGCGGTATAATCTAAATGAGGCCTCACTAGTGATGTATAGAGCTGTAAAATAACTTTTGGACTTGTGTTACTTATACTTCTTGAGATAAATCCTAGTAATCTGTTAGCCATGTTGCGCACACTTAGGCACTGCTGTCTTGGCTTTAGATTTCTGCTTACCATGACTCCCAAGTCTTTTTCACATTCTGTATGATCAAGCTCCACTTCACCTAGTTTATAGCTTCGAGGGTTATTTTCATTACCAAGGACTAGTACCTTACACTTATCCACATTGAACTTCATCTGCCATTTTTCAGACCAAGACATTAATTTGTCCAAATCCTCCTGGAGTTCATTGCTATCCTCCTCAGAATGAATCATATGGCCTATCTTTGTATCATCAGCAAATTTGCTCATGTCACTCGTAATCCCTTCATCAAGGTCATTAATGTAAATTATGAACGAGTGTGTCTAAAACTGATCATTGTGGAATGCCACTAGTGACTAATCCCCATTCAGATTTGACCCCATTAATGGAAACTCTGCTTTCTATTGGCAAGCCATGCCTCTATCCATGCTAGAACTTTAACTCCTATACCATAAGCTGCCACTTCTCTTAAGTCTCTCTTATGAGGTACTCTATCGAAGGCTTTACTAAAATCCAAATAAAGAATATCATATTCTTTAACACTGTCTACTGCCTCGTATGTTCTATTGAAAAACGTCAGTAAATTTGTCAGGCAGGAACGACCTATCGTGAACCCATGGCAGACGAGAGTGAGTTGACATCCCTTGAAACCCCAACAAAGACCATCGAGAATGTCACGACGAACTCCACCAGTGAAGGTAGGAACATTGTTTTTGTTGGGGACAGTCAGGTTAAATTTATGGATAGGGCTTTTTGTCGTAGCAACAGAAAGAGGAGGCAGAGGGTATGTTTTCCTGGGGCTGGGATGAGGGATATTGTTAGCCATCTAGACGATATCATGAAAGGTAATGGGAGTAATCCTATTATCTGCCTCAGTGTGGTAGGCAACGATGTTGGCAGACATAGGAGTGAAGACCTGATTAGCAGGTATATGACAGCAGTAGAGATAATTAGGAGGAAGGGTGGGAACCCTGTGATATGTGGTATTTTGACCAGGAGAGGAGTTGGAAATGAGTGGTTGTCCAGGGCAATTGGTGTCAGTTGCTGGCTGGACAAACGCTAAGGAAAATTCAGTAACATTCATAGACAACTGGGATTTCTTCTATGGTAGAAATGACATGTATGCCAGGGATGGGGTTCACTTATCTAGGTTTGGGGTGGGAGCACTGGCCAATGCAGTGGAGGGAGCTCTTAGGTCTTTAAACTAGAAATAGATAGTGGTAAGAGTTTTTGTGGAAAATCAATGAATTCTGAGTGTAGCAATAGTGTGAGTTTTAGGAAAACCAGTAATAGCCAGAATGAGGCAGGGTCATTGCAGAATATTGGAAACCCAGTGGCACTAGATGACAAGGACAGTAACAGGTATAGAGGAGGAACAGGAAGAGAAAAGAGAAGGGAGGTTTTTCTAAAGATATTTTATACTAATACACGTAGTGCGAGAAATAAGATGGACAAATTGAGATTAGTTGCAAGTGCAGGTAACGTTGTTTTTGCCATTACTGAGACATGGTTTAATATGAAAAATAGGAACATGCCTGCTGAATGTCACATTCAGGGTTTTAAATTATTTCAAGTAGACAGAAGTATCGGAAAGGGGGGTGGGGTGGCACTCTATGTCCGAGATCGTTTAAATTATTGCATAAAAACGGGTATAAAGTCTGAATCACATACTGAGTGTTTGGGTAGAATTTTCAGAGGGGCACGAAAAATTGATAGAGACCGAGAAAGACTACTGTGGGAGGAAATTGTTTGGGCCACAAGGCATGATAAGTTGTAATTCTAGGGGACTTTAACTTTAGTCATATTGATTGCAATTCATTCACTGGGAATTTAGAGTCTAACACTTCTTGCAGGTAGTTCAGGATTAGAAATCTTCCGTATGAAGAGAGATTGAAGACCCTTAAACTGCACTCACTTGTAAGATGAAGAATGAGACGAGATATAATCGAAGTGTATAAGTGGAAGATGGGTATTAACAAAGGGGATATAGATAAGGTTTTGAGGATATCCCTCCAAGAGAGAACCCGCAATAATGGATTCAAATTCAAATTCAAAGTTTATTCTCTATAAAGATTACAATGTTGAATTTACAGAATTTGGTTGTTGTGTGGTTTACATGTAGTTAAATAATGATTACAGAGTGTACCACTAGAATGCCTAGCATGGCTAGGCATTTCGGGCAGACTTAGTTTAACCCTTTCAGGGTCCAAGGCCAAAATCTGAAGTCGCGCACCAGTGTCCAAGAAATTTTGAAAAAAAAAAAATTATTTTTTCTTACAGAATTAAAGAGCATATTTTTGTGAAGGTAATAAAACAAAAAAAAATAGAATCTGATCAGTACTTACCGAGATACAGTGCCAAGAAGTTTATAGAAAATGATGTGGTGGCGGCAACATCAACGAATTCCACATACGCGTATTATATTATTTTGTTGTTTTTTCTTTTCTTTTCCATTTTTTTCTATTCCTACTAACATTTGGGGCCTGAGAGACCAATACTATATATAATTGATATATATATACTCACTGTATTGAACACAATAACCGCACTAAAGTTATTATCATATTATTGTTTACCACTGTTGTTTATTACAATAAACATGCACAAATATTGTATAATACTAATGTTCTATCATATATTTACAATCACTGGACATGGTTTTAGAACTGCTGGAGCTTGTGGAACTCCTTGAAACAAGGCACCATGCACAGAGGCACCTTACATTCCTCACACATAAACCGAGTGTCTTTGCGTCTTTGTTGCCGTCGTTTTGTTTGTGCACAGACAATGCATCTCTTCTGAGCAAATTTCTTTTGAGTTGAAGGAAGCTGTATTATGAAATGATCACCTTCTCTCCTCAAACGCTTGGGTATATTGTGATGAATTCGAGGACCATGTTGTATTGCAGGTGTTGTTACCTGGTACTTCATTATGAGTTGTCTGACAACAGACAAACAAAATTCACCGTACGGTGGTCTGTTACCAGTCTTTATTTGGTACATATTATATGCATTCAGCATTGAAATGTCCATGAGATGGAAGAAAAGTTTCATGTACCACTTGTAACTCTTACGAACACAGTCAACAAAACCAATCTGCATGTTTTGTGTATAATCAATCACTGACACTGGTTTTCGAATACGTTCATTAGTCACTCGATCAACTTTGCCACTGTCTTGCATTTCATTACGGTGAATGGTTGTCAACAATGTGACATCTCGTTTGTCATGCCACCGTAATGCCATGATGTTATTGGCAGTAAACACCTGCACGTCATCACCACGAACACCTGCGTTGAGCCTGGGCATATGTTTACGATTAGAACGCACTGTGCCACACACATCTGTCTTGTTCACTTGCATGAAATCACTGAGTAATGGGCTTGTGTACCAGTTATCGGTATATAATGTATGGCCCTTACCAAGATAAGGTGCCATCATGTTTCTCACTACGTCACCTGAGATACCCAATAACATCTTGGTATCTTTCAATGTTTTACTACCCGTGTATACAACAATATCCAACACCAGGCCACTGTCACAATCACAGAGTACAAACAATTTTATACCAAAGCGGTTCCTCTTGCTCGGTATATACTGCTTGAATGACAGTCTACCTTTGAACAAAATCAAAGACTCGTCAATTACAAGATTCTTGAATGGATAAAAGTATATCCTGAACTTTTGTTTGAGATACATGAAAACATTTCTAATCTTGTATAACCTGTCACTTCTGTCAGGCCTGGTTTTGTCAGAGAAGTGCAACATACGTAACAGTAAGATAAACCTGTTCACTGGTATTATTTCACTGAAGGATGGGGTACAAATTAGCCGATCTGTGGACCAGTATGCTTTTATATTATGCTTATAGACGTGAGGCATAAGCATTATTGTTGCAAAAAGCAAATACATTTCTGCAACAGTCGTCTCTTTCCACCTGTGTAGTCTTGACTGTGGTGATAAGATCGTATTTGCCATGGTGTACTGAAAATACTTATTACTTTCCCTGGCAATAATTTCCATCAATGGCTGGTCAAAGAATAATTCAAAGAATTCCAGTTCATTGGCCGTGGTTCCAAGGGGACAGGTAGGTAGAATTCCACTTTGAGAGTCATCAAAGTGGTGAGGGCTGGGAACAAAATTGGGATTTTGCTGCCAATCCCAGATACGGTTTGCTGGTGGATACTGGACATCATAGGCTGGTTGTACGAGTGGTTGTGGTTGTGGCGGGCTGGTGGCTGACGCTCCGCTTTGTCCTTGAACTGACGAGTCAGCAGCGTGGGTCCCCGCGTGGCACAGTGAGTCACGCATGGCGGTGCCACTACCACCACCAGCACCACTAACACCATCCACTGATGCCTGTGGCCCATCCATGCCAAGTGTAGCCACATCATCCTCACTATCACTACCTAAAACGGGTGTAGGGCCACGGGATGTACTCCGGGATGTACTCCAGGATGTACTCCGTCCCCTGGGCACAGCATAGGGTACACTACCCGAGCGCATGCGGCGGCGAACATACCGACGCTTCACTGGTGAATATGTTTCCTCACTATCACTACTCGAATGATCGTCGAGCGCAATAAAATCACAATCCACGTCAGAATCATCGTCATTACTGAAGTCAGAGGCCTGGCCACGGGAAAATATTAGTTTTCTCTTACATTTAGGAACACCCGACCGTGAGTCACGAGTGCCCACACCAGAGGTAGAAGGTCGAGGATCGTCGGGGTTTTCTGCACTATTATCGATATCCTGGTCATTATTTTCGGTCACTAACTTATCAAAGCCGTAGAATTCGTCTTCATTTCCACTTCCATCAGTGTCAGAACTATCAGACAGGAAGAGGAGAGTCCTAATTTTCCGGGGAGTGAGAGCTGACATGCGACGAGGCATGGTGAACAAGGGTGAATGAGCCGGCGTTCCCACAATGCTATGCAGGCGCCTAGATTTTTTGTTTACGGCGCAGACCCATTCACATGTAGGCCTATGAGCGCTTTCGCGCTAAATTTGACGGCGCTAGAATTTTGGCGTAGATCTACGGTTTGGACACTCACCGAAAAGCCGTAGATCTATGGGACGGACCCTGAAAGGGTTAATTCTTTATTTTAAAATATTACAAATTATGAGGTAAGTTGGTATTATGGCTAAGTGACTAAATACTAGTTTGTGAGTTTAGCAATGTGAATGCTTTTGTTTTGGCACAGTACATAGTTTCAGTATTGGAGTATCATAGGATTCATTATTTTAAGATTGAGATTAATATTTCTGTTTATGGTCAAATGGGTGAGTGAGTGTAAGTGTGAACCACCAGGTGGTATTCGTGTAGTTAGTTGATGGGGTGTATCAGGGAGATAAGATGTTTTCTAATGGTAGTTTTGAAGGTGATGAATTTGTCTGCAGTTCTAGAGTTCTCAGGTAGGGTGTTCCAGATTTTAGGGCCTTTGACATACATTGAATTTTTGTAAAGGTTTAGTCGGACACGGGGAATGTCGTAGAGATGTTTGTGTCTGGTGTTATGCCTGTGGGTTCTGTCACAACTATCAAGAAAGTGTTTTAGGTCAAGGTTGATATTGGAGTTTAAGGTCCTGTAGATGTAGATTGCACAGTAGTAAGTGTGGATGTACTGAACAGGGAGTAAGTTTAGATCTATGAAGAGTGGGGGGGTGTGTTGCCAGGGATGGGATTTAGTGATTATTCTTACTGCAGCTTTTTGTTGGGTTATTATTGGCTTTAGGTGTGTTGCTGCAGTTGATCCCCAAGCACAAATAGCATAGGTGAGGTATGGATATATAAGTGAATGGTATAGTGTGATAAGGGCAGTTTGCGGCACGTAGTATCGTATCTTGGAGAGGATCCCAACCGTTTTGGATACTTTTTTGGTTATGTGTTGGATATGGGTGCTGAAATTCAGGTTGTTGTCAAGGTATAGGCCTATGAATTTGCCCTCATTATGTCTGGCAATTAGAGTGTTGTCGATCTTAATGTTAATTTGTGCATCTCCTGCTCTGCTACCAAACATAAATAGTAGGTTTTGTCAGTGTTAAGCGTAAGTTTATTGGCTGTCATCCAAGTCGATATTTTGATCAGCTCCTCGTTAACAATGGTGTTGAGGGTGGCAAGATTAGGGTGAGAGATGACATAAGTCGTGTCGTCAGCAAAGAGAATGGGTTTCAGGTGTTGGGATACGTTTGGAAGATCATTGATGTATATGAGGAAGAGCAGGGGACCAAGGACACTTGCCTGCAGAACTCCAGTATCAAGTGGCCGTGTTGTTAATGCTGTGTCTTTAATGGTGACATACTGATACCTATTAGTAAGGTAAGATTTGAAATAAGCAAGCGCATGGCCTCTTATACCATAATGGTCAAGTTTGTGGAGTAGGATGTCGTGGTCTACTGTGTCAAAAGCTTTTCTTAGGTCAATAAAAATTCCTAGTGGATATTCCTTATTTTCCAATGCTGTGTAAAGCAGATCTAGCATTTTTATGATTGCATCATTAGTGCTTTTATTTTTCCTGAATCCAAATTGGCAGGGTTGAGTATGTTTTGTGTTGTTATAAATGAATATAGTCTCCTGTGCACGAGTTTCTCAAAGATTTTGGATAGCAATGGTAATTTTGATATTGGCCTATAGTTGTTTAAGTCTGTAGGGTCACCACCTTTATGTATTGGTGTAACCCTTGCCATCTTGAGTAGTTTCGGGAAGGTGCTAGTTTCTAGTGACTTGTTAAAAAGTAATGAAATAGCATGCAAAAGGATATGGGCCGCTCGCTTGTACAGTAATGGTGGGACATTAGACAGATTCCCTGAGTTGTTTTTAAGTGACTTTATAATCTCGGTGACTTCCGAGGGCTCAGTTGGTGCAAGATAGAAGGAATTTGGGAAATTCCCATCTAGGTAGTCCCCGGCATGGGCATTGGTATGTGGGATTTTATTGGCGAGATCAGATCCTATGGTTGAGAAGAAGTCGTTTATCTTGTTAGCTGTGTCAGTGGGATGTAGTGGTGTTTCATTAGGTTTAGTTAGGACAATATTCTTGTTTTTTTTTCAGTTTGTGGGTCCCTAGAATCTGAGAGTGTGTTTTCCAGGTCTTTTTTATATCTCCTCTAGTGTCTGTGAATCTACTGTAGTAGTATAGTTGTTTGGCTTTCTTTATTACTTTGGTGAGAACTGATGAATAGTGTTTAAGAATATCTTTGTGTATTAAGCCCTGTCTATATTGCTTTTCATATTGGTGTTTCTTGTCAATGGATTTCAGAATGGTACTGGTTAGCCATGGGCAACCAAGCCGTTTGTTTGTGATCTGTTTCGTTTTTATAGGACAATGTTTGTTGTATAGTCTAAGTAATTTGTTAAGAAAAATGTCTGTCCAGTCATCAATACCATTGGCCTTGGAGAATTCTGTAGGCCAGTCAACAGTCTCTAGGTCAGCTGTGAACTTCCTTATTGAGGCCTCGTCATGGAGTCTAAATGAGACCTTGTTGAATTCAAGTGGTGGTTTACTAATGTTTGTCAGGAGGAAGGTAGGGTAGTGGTCTGTAGTGCTATCTGTGATTATCCCTGATTTAAGGGGGGCTAGTATATTGGTCCATATGTGGTCTATTATGGTTGCACTTGTCTCAGTGAGCCTGGTTGGTTTAGTGATTGTTGGTATGAGAAGTGTGTTGTTCATATTGTTGATGAAATCAGTTACAGGCTGATCATCTAGTAAGCCAAGTTTAGAATTAGAAAGGATATAGGAAAGTTCTGGTTTGGTAATAGGGTAGTTGATGAGTGGAACGGTCTGCCTAATAGGGTTATCGAAGCTAAAGCCTTGGGTAGTCTCAAATTTAGGTTGGATAAGTACATGAGTGAGAAGGGTTGGATTTGAGTGGGACTTACACGTGAGTAAATAGAACTGTCAAGGCTTATTGCTTGGGTAGCTTTTATTCTGTTAGTTAGTTGGATCTATGAAGGACCTGCCTAGTATGGGCCAACAGGCCTACTGCAGTGTTCCTCCTGTCCTATGTTCTTATGTTCATGCTGAGATTCATTAATCAAATTATGCTCTTCAAGGTGATTTCTAATAATGTCAGCTATAATTGATTCTAATAACTTGCCCACTATAGATGTGTTGCTTATTGGATGGTAATTTGAAGGAATGGACTTATCCCCTGATTTGAATATAGGAACCACATTAGCCATCTTCCACAACTCTGGCACAACACCAGTAAGGATGGATGCATTAAACTCACTTGTTAATGGCTAAGTTCCATCTTGCATTCCTTAAGTACCCTGGAAAACAACTCATTGGGTCCCTGGGACTTTGCTTCAGTTTGTCTATCTGTTTGATAACCATGTCCCTCGTGACAGTAATATTAATTAATTTTAATTCATCAGGAACTGAATAATTGTTAATTTCTGGAATCTCATTATATCTTCCTGTGTAAAAACTGAAAAAAAAGTCATTAAATAAGGAACACATTTCCAGTTCGTGAGTGTAAGTGGAAGATGGGTATTAATACCATTTAATACCAATTGCTCTGGACAACCATTCGTTTCCAACACCCCTTCTTGGCATAATGCCACATATAACAGGGTGCCCCCCTTCTTCCTAATTAAATCTATTGCTGTCCTGTACCTTCGAACTAAATCCTCACTTCTACGTTTGCCTACATCATTGCCTCCAGCACTGAGGCAGAAAATCGGATTGATCCCATTACCATTCATGATGTTGTCAAGCTGGCTAACAATATCCTTCATCCCAGCTCCAGGAAAGCAAACCCTTTGTCTCCTACTCCTATCCAGTTGTCAACTCACATTCATCAGGTAGCATGGAGAATGCATTCGATGTTTCCACAACAGTTTCCACAGCAGTCTCTTTCTTCTTCATCGTTTCTACCTCTCCATTTGTCTTCTTGATCTTCAACTTCATTCCATGCTGTCTGGCCACTGCCCAGGTTCCCTTCTTGACCTGAGGACTCACAACAGGACTACTATTACAAATCCTCTTGTTTTCCTCTGTCAAGTGCCATACATATTTCCATCTTCGCTACCCTTAATTCCTCCTTAAGTTGCTGGTGAAGTTGCTCAATGGAGGGCATCTTGGTTCAGTCCACGGAGAGTACACTAGACACGTCCTTACTGAGCTAAGTACAGGTCATCACTGATGCCCTTGTGTTGCAGTGTCTGACAGAGTGAACATTAATATTCACTCTGTCAGACACTGCAACACAAGGGCATCTTGGTACAGAAGAGAAAACACCTTGGACAACTTTTTCAAATGAGAATTGTTGGATCTGAGAGGGACGTGACCTCTTAGTAACTACATTCTCTCTACCACCACCCTGCATGTCTCCTTCAGATTGTTTCAGACTATGGAACAGAACTGTTCTCCAGGAACTGAGAACCTCAAATCTCCGACTACAAGGGTGATGGACTGATTACATCGTTTTCACATGTCTGCTGCGCCTGCCTACTTTCTGTACTCGACTGAAGAAGCCTACTGTGTAGGCGAAACATTTCAGAATAAAGTTGCCTAACTGTTGCCTGTGTGTCTTACCTACCATCCTGAACTGTACATAAGTGTCTTTTTCCACATCACATAATTGCTACTACATCTACTAGTACTAGTACCAGATGACTTTTCCATATGTATTACTACTACTACCACCTCTACTTGTGTGGGCAAAACGTTGTCAATAAAGGATCACATTATACTGCTGCGTCTGACTGTGTGTCTGCCCTGCTGCCAGATGCACGGTCGTAATTCGAGTGGTCATATGTCGCACAGGTCGCAAGTCGGATGGTACCTGTATTTACCTTAAATTGTGGGTGCTGATGTTTGTCGATGATTGTGAAGAGAGTGGAGTGTTATGTTGTGGCTCTACTGGGATGAGGTGGATGGTAAGTTATTATAATCAAAAAGAAGTGCTAAACCACAAGGGCTATACAGTGGTGGATGGTAGAGGTTCTGGTATTAAAGTCAATGGTTGTACAGGAATATGCATTAATTCTGTAACAGATTTCCGGGCTATTTTACCCTGCAGTACATTATACAGCTGATGGTAAGGTATCAGCTGCTCTAGAGCACTGCTAGATTTGTCAGGATCCTCTTCATTGAAAAGGTCTAACTTTAAGTCAGTAAAGTTAAGTCTAAGTCAAGCCAGTCAGTAAATCAGTCAGTCAAGTAATTATTATTATTATTATTATAATCAAAAAGAAGTCAGTCAAGTAAGCCAATCAGTTATTCATCACACAAACTCGTATATTTACCTCATTCTTTTTAATTGTACAAACTGATGTTTCATTAAGGCCATAGGCTCTCTTTTGTCTAATATATCTATTTTCTTTGTAATTAATACTTAAATGCTTATACCTTTTCTTGCCACTTTCACAACACTCGTATGCCTACAGGGTACCATGATTGCTTGGCAGATACAAGATATGGCAATTAAAAGATCAAAACACAATTCACAAAAACAGCTAGCTCCTAGGTAAAAATGGAACTGGACATGTATGAACGAAGGCTGGGATGGGGATGGCGGGAGTGTCAGGGTTGGGACTGGATGGTGGTAGATCTCCCTGCTGACACAGTGGTCTGACCCACAACAAGGCGGCAGCTTGAGCTGGGGGAATTTTTTCCCTGCCTGCAAACTGAACCATGTTAATTTTACAAAGTGTTGTATAAAACTGTGCCACAATTTTTCAATAGTGCAATAACCAAAATGTGGCAAATAAATCTGTGTAATATAACAGTCTACTGTATATGCAAGTCTCATTGCTATAATGCACATTTTGTTGTCTAGCTGCTTGTTCACAGTTCTTAAGGACTCTTACAGTGCATTACAGATTATCCAGAAATTTGACTCCTCTCATCCCATCATCCTTCGCATTCAACTTTGGTTATCCTGCATTTCTAGTTAACACAAAGATACCAGTTTTTGCTGGATCCCTGAACATGTCTCTGTTTGGGGTAGCAATTAAGCAGACTATCGCTCTATCCCCTCAAGGAAAGTTCCGTGATGCTGGTGAGGGGCTCTAGATCTAGAGAACTGCATCTGTGCTTCAGTTCCCTGAATTAAGCCTGAATACCTTTCACATCCCTCCACAGGCGCTGCATAATCCTACGGGTTTAGCACTTCCCTCTTAATTATAATAGTAATAATTGCTCTCAGTCATTCCTGACCTCCCAATTTCCCACAAAGGTATTCCATTCCTTACTCTGGTGAATTTTCAGTGATCTCTCGACAACTACTTTGACTTACAATCACTTTTTTACTTTTTGTCAGCAACTGCTTTACTGGACAAACTTTGACACATAGCCCTTAGCATCCCTTCCAGCCCTTTTCTCTCCTCGCCTCTGATCCCCTCTTTACCTAGCTGTTTATAGCCCCAGCACTATTTTCTGCCCTGCAGTGCTGTATGACCCTTGTTGGTTTAGCTAGAAAACTACACAATTGATGGCAACAACTTTGGTTTGAGTTGGTCTACAATGAATTGACTTTTGTCAAACCATGTGTAGGTTTTTGGTTATCTTCCCACCACTGTTGTATTTGGGAGACAGCACTCTCCTGTCTACTTGCCTCTCACTCACCACTGTGCAAGGACTGTCAGGTTGCACTCAATTCAACACATCTTAGATTGTCCAGCCTGTCAGCGGGCATGTAGAATTCACTTCCATTGTCTCTGCTGCTCCAACATACTAACTCCTTGACCACTTTGCTGGAAGTTCTACCTTTGATGCATTCACTGGCTTTTCAAAAGAAACTAATTTACTGCACCAATTATGATTTTATTTTATCTCTTGCATTCTTCCCCACTCCTACTAACCCGTCCTTCACTCCCTCATCACCACTGCACATTCCTCATTTCCACATACCTGCCTGTAGTGCTGTATGACCCTTTTGGGTTCAGTGTGTAGTCTGATACTATGTGCTGTATTGTATTTAAGGGGGCAGGACTAAATCCAGAGTCATATTCACCCAAGGAATGGGTGGTAGTCAGGTTGAATTATGGAGATTATTATTATTATTATAATCAAGGGGGAAGCGCTAAACCCAGAGGATCATACAGCGCCTGGGGGGGATGTGGAAGGCATTCAGGCTTAATTCGGGGAACTGGAGCACAGATACAATTCCCTAAATCAAGAGCCCCTCACCAACATCAAGGAACCTTCCTTGAGGGGTGAATTATGGAGAGAGTAATAGCTTGCACCATGAGGCCTTCACCAGCACTAAGAAATACCTCCAGTTGCCACTCCTCAACCTATACCCAACCTCCTCTTACACTTCCAACATCAAGGGCCCTGCTAGATGACCACCTGACATGACCTGGTCTTACTTCTGTTGAGTAGTGTGATACCATCACCATTTCACTACCTTCAGAAGAAAGATAGTTTAAATGCTAAACCCATATATAGGGAAGAAACAAAAGAGCAGGGCAGGATTGTAATCTCTTCCCTTCCTCAAGCAGTAAGCTCACTTACAAAGTGGGGAGGGAAGGGGGTAACCATTATGTGTGAAGCCAAAAATATTCATTTCACAAAAAATAAGTGCTAAACCCCTGTAAGCCATACAGGTGAAGCTGAAAAAAAAAATGGAAGGACAGGGAGAGCATTCAGGTTCTATCAATGGAAGGGAAGGACAGGTCCTGTTCTTTGGATCAAGAATCCCTTAACCCGTAAATGGTCCAAACGTATATATACGTTTTTTCAACATTTGAAAGTATGTAAAAAAAGTAGATCTTCTTTTTGTTTTTTTTTACATTTGAAAATGTGTAAAAAACTTTGATCTACTTTTTTTTTTGTTATATTTGAAAATATGTAAAAAAACATAGATCTACTTTTGGATTATTATTATTATAATAAAAAGAAGCGCTAAGCCACAAGGACTATACAGCGCTGCAGGGCAGGAAGGAAGCGAGGGCATCAGGTGGCAAAAGGGAGATGGACGAGTAATAGGTAACGGATAACAGCGGGGTAGTGAATGGTGAAAGGGTAAAGGGCAGCAAGAGACTGAACTAGAAAGGGCTGAGGGGAGTGCGAAAAGTATCATCAGAGTTTGTGGAGTAAATCAGTCGTTGTCAAGAAGTCAATGAGAGAGTCAGGATTAAAGGAGGGTCCATCAGCAAGAAGGGAAGGTAAAGAGAGAGTAGTACAATGAAGACGACGTTGGAGGTAAATTCTGCGTGCTCGTTGATAGAGAGGGCAGTCTAACAGAATGTGGCTAATCGATACTGGAACTTGACACTGCTCACAGAGAGGAACAGGGTGCCTCTCCATGAGAGACCCATGAGTAAGACGAATGTGGCCAATGCGAAGGCGGGAGAGAGTGGTCTCCCAACCTCGGCACTGATGACAAGAAGACGGCCAGTAACCTATGCTAGGTTTAATAGAATGAAGTTTGTTACCGAGCAGAGTTGACCAACGTTGTTGCCAACGGGTGTGAAGGTGGGTAGCTATTGCAGCAAAATAGTCCAGAAATGGAACACCTCTATAGGAAATTGGTAGGTCATGTACTGCTGACCGCACAGCAGTGTCTGCCTGTTCATTGCCCTGTACGTCGACATGACCAGGGACCCAACAAAAAACAATATCTTTATGTTTGGTAGAGATACGGCGTAGCCAAAGTTGGATACGGAGAACTAGGGGATGAGATGTATCAAGTTTTCGTATAGCCTGTAGAGCACTAAGGGAGTCTGAGACTACTACAAATGATGACAGGCATAGATGCGATACGAATAAGTGCTGCAAGAATGGCATACAGTTCAGCAGTAAAAATGCTAGCTGAAGATAGTAAATGCCCCCGCACGACACTGTCCAGAAACACTGCTGCGAATCCGACGCCATCTGAAGACTTAGAGCCATCTGTGTACACAGCGGTGGCATGAGAATGGGAGTGGAAGTGATCAAGAAAAAGAGAGTGGGAAGCCACCGTAGGCAGTTGAGCTTTTGAGCAAGGGAGTGAGAAAGAACAGACCCGAACAGCTGGAACTTCCCAGGGGGGTAGGGAAAAGTGAGATGCTACATGAACATACAAAGGTGGCAACTGAAGGGAAGACAAGAGTGAATGTAGGCGAAGAGAAAAGGGACGGAGCAAACAGGGGCAGCGAACGAATAAAGAATGTCTACTAATATCGGTGACCATTCTATAAATGGAAGGATTGTGTAGATTGTGAGAGCATACTTAGTAGCGAAGGCAATGGGCATCACGGCGATCAGACAAGGATGGAACATTCGCTTCTGCATAGAGGCTCTCAACAGGGGAAGAGCGAAAAGCACCAAGGCACAAACGTAATCCTTGGTGATGGATAGAGTTAAAGCTAGAGAGAGTAGCAGGAGAGGCCGCGGAATAAATCTGGTCACCATAATCGAGTTTCGATAAAACCAGGGCTGAATGTAGGCGAAGCAGAGTTCGACGATCAGCTCCCCAGGAAAGATGAGCAAGGGTTTTAAGAAGGTTTAGCCGGCTGTGACAAGTTGCCTTCAGAGAGGTAATGTGAGGTTTCCAGGATAACCTACGGTCAAAGAGAAGGCATAGAAACCTGACTGTATCACGTTCGGGGATACGGGAGCCATAGAGATACAAAGGATGATCAGAGATAACAGAGCGTCTAGTGAAAGTAATTTGGTGAGTTTTGGTACTTGAAAATTTAAACCCATGCGTGGTGGCCCAAGTGGAAACACGATCGACTGCATGCTGGAGAGAAACTGCAATAAGATGACAGTCAGCGCCTGCACAAGCAATAGCGAAGTCATCAACATAGAGTGATGACCAAATATTGGGTGGAAGAACAGAGGCAAAATCATTTATAGCAAGGAGGTAAAGGCACCTACGGACTAGAGGGGTTAGAAAAGTCAACGTGTGGTGGCATTGGAAGACGTTCAAGCAGCGAAGGAACAGAGCTTTGCGAAGAATGGGGTTGTGAAGATGGAGGAGAGGGAAGAGAAGGAACAGGAAGTGAATCAGTGTCCATTGAAGGTTTAGTCTCTGCAATATATTCTGAAATGGCTTCAAGTGTTTCTGAATTCAAAGATGTATGGGAGACCATATTGGAGATAGAAGGAGGAGGGTGAGTAAAGATTGGGACAGTAATGGACTGTATCAAAGTAGAGGGGGAGGGAAGAGTGTAAGGGACTGGAGATGAAGTGTGGAGGGGGGGACAGAAGAGGCAGAAACCTGGGAGGTGGCAGAAGAGGGAGAAACTTGGGAGGGGACGGGGGTGGAAGGCATAGTATGAGGAGGAGGGTGAATCTCCACACTTGTAATAGAGCCAGAGAGAGAGGAAGAACTAGGTACAGAGACTGGAAAGGTAAAGTGTGGAGGTGGAAGAAGGGAAGGAAGGGGCAAAGAAGATTTGAGCAATGTGGATTTTTTGGACTTCTGAGAAGCAGAGGGCAATTGGTATTAGGTGTCGTACAAGGTCTTGTCGATACTGGGGCTTGTGAGGAAGGACGCGAAGATGTGAGAACAGACTGAGTTGTAGTCGGGACGTCAGAGCCAAGGACAGCAAAAGGATTAGATGCCGGAGTGGCTATGGGAGGGGTAACAACAGAGGAGGCTGCAGAAGATGGGACCCCAGAAGTAGGGGGATGTTTGGAAACACGAGAATAAGAAACACGGGGTAGTCTCCCTTGGAGGCGGAGATGAGTAACTGCCATAGCATGAGGGAGACCTTCTGCCTCTTTGAGGCAACGGATTTCACGTTCATATAAGTAGGCCTGGCAACGGTGGGAGTACGAAGGGTGAGCTTCATTACAATTAAGGCAAGATGGAGGTTGACTGCAAGATGTATTAGAATGGTCATCGGCACCACAGACTGGGCATTCGGCCATAGATCTGCAATATTTCGCTGGGTGGCCAAAACGCCAGCAGTTTCTACATTGTTGCGGTGTAGGTATCACCTTTCGAACTTGTAACCGATGTCCCGCGACATATACAGAGGACGGGAGTTCTCGGCTGTCAAAAGTTAAACGAGCCACATTGCAAGGGTAACGTCTCCGCCCCCGGGCAGGAAGGACATAAGTGTCTACTTTGAGGATTGGGAGATCCTGGAGTTCCAGCTGTTCAAGAATGTCATTGCCACATGACTGGAAATTCTGTTGGACTATGGTATGGGGCAGAATGACAGTACCACTACAAGAATTGAGAGAAAGATGTTTTTCAATAGTGATAGGAGTAGTATCGATATTCGAAAGGAGAGAAAGATCATGAGCTTGGGTAGCATTCTGGACAGTGACGATGCGCGTACCGCTCTTGAGAGCATGAAATGAAATATCTCTACCAACATGACGCAGGAGCACTTTGCCAATACTATGGTCAGAAAGGTAGGCAGAAGAAGAAGTCGGTCTTAAAGTAAAGAATTTAGTCCATTGTGTAGTCCGAAACTGAGCGTGGAGAGGGAGTGCTTGACGTGTCGGTCTTTTCTGAGTAGAATGGGAAGGTAACGAAGGAGCATCATCAGAAATTGACGTTGGCATTTAGGAGTAGGACCGGAGTTGGTCCGGCGTGAAATGGGCGGGCGATTCGAAAATTGCCGTACCGTAGAGGGAGAAGCCGGAAGCATAGTCAAAGGAGAGCGGAGTTCAGACAAATCGAAGGAGTCAGTTGAAGCCCCGGTACCTGAAGCAGGTGAGGAAACAGCACCAGCAAGAGGTACAGGGGCATCAGGAGTGTCCGAAGAGTGGTCTAAACACAAGGCAGGGTCAGAATGGGGTGCGGTTTCAAGAAGGGGCCCGGGGGTAGTGGGTTCATGGATTGGGTTCTCCATGGTTAGGTTACTCCTTTGCTTTTTGTTTTTAAGAAAAAAAAAAGAAAGAAGAAAAGAAAATAAAAATAAAAAAAAGAATAAAAAAAGGGGGGAGCGGGGAGGAATAGTTCCCAGGAGGAATGAAAGGGCCAGAAATCTCCCTCCGCGCCCAAGAGGACCTCAGCACCGCTAGTAGCGCAGATGCAGCATGGAACCCATGCCATACCCTACCCTTCATGCCAGTAAACCAGCAATCCGGGATAGCAACCTCACATCTGCCGAGCTACCTCGGTGGACAAAAGAGAGGGCGGCCGGATATCCGCCACAAAGCATACCTCCTTCGGCCACCAACCCCGGAATCCGAAAGGTGGCTTCCAGAGATACACCCGTCGCCCGAAAGACACCCAAAGCTACTCCGGGATACCGGAGAGGGATCAGGACATCCCCAGGCGATCCAGATTCCACGGCAAACTACGCCACCGCCAAGAACCTCAACGGAATGGGATGGACCCCTGTGTCGTTTCCCCTACCTAGGAACTAGCGCGCCTGTGGGAGAAATCCCAAAGGCCAAAAGGGAGGGGTCGGGAGGAGGAGGAGGAATGGAAAAAGGGGAGGATGGGATAGGGGAGGGGAGAATGGGGGGTAATTAGGTTCGGTCTGAGGAAGAAGACCGACAGGGCTAATTCCTCAGACCAAGAGCCTCTTCACCACGCCAAGGAGCCCCCCTTGAAGAGGTCTACTTTTGGAGCACTACGCATATGAACGTAGATCTGCTTGGACCGTTTATGGGTTAAGGCTCCAATGAGCACCTTGAAGGGAATTTTCAATTAAATACTGCTGAACAACCTATTTAGGTATAGTATTCTTAACACTAAATAACTTACTTTGAACAGAAACTACTTATAATTATTCATACTTTATTAATTCCAAATATTAAAATCAAACCTATAAATTCATTTTAAAATAATATATTTATTATATACATTTTTATAAACTAGTCCCTAACATTGGTAAAAGTTATCGACAGTACAGAAGTCAGTAAATTTTAGTATTTTTGAAAAAACCCATTTTCACACCAGGTGATACAAGAAAAGTACATTATGTTCAACCCAAGTGCAAGCTAGCTAGGCAACTTTTATGTAAATCAGACACTGAACTGGTTTTAGATGTTAATGTTTAAGCTACATATTGTCATTTTTTTTACTAGTGATTTAATTTTTTTACATTTTAAATTCTCTCTCAAT